>NC_140171.1:42271057-42276057 GCF_963971535.1 Notolepis coatsorum
CTCTCTCTCCCTCATCTCTCTCTTCCTCGTCTCTCTCCCTCATCTCTCTCCCTCGTCTCTCTCCCTCATCTCTCTCTCCCTTGTCTCTCTCTCCCTCATCTCTCTCTCCCTCATCTCTCTCCCTTGTCTCTCTCTTCCTCGTCTCTCTCCCTCATCTCTCTCTCCCTCATCTCTCTCCCTCATCTCTCTCTTCCCCATCTCTCTCCCTTGTCTCTCTCTCCCTCGTCTCTCTCTCCCTCATCTCTCTCTCCCTCATCTCTCTCCCTCATCTCTCTCCCTCATCTCTCTCTCCCTCATCTCTCTTCCTCGTCTCTCTCTCCCTCATGTCTCTCTCCCTCGTCTCTCTCTCCCTCATCTCTCTCCCTCATCTCTCTCTCCCTCATCTCTCTCTCCCTCATCTCTCTCCCTCATCTCTCTCTCCCTCGTCTCTCTCCCTCATCTCTCTCTCCCTCATCTCTCTCTTCCTCGTCTCTCTCCCTTGTCTCTCTCTCCCTCATCTCTCTCTCCCTTGTCTCTCTCCCTCGTCGCTCTCCCTCATCTCTCTCTCCCTCATCTCTCTCTCCCTCATCTCTCTCTTCCTCGTCTCTCTCCCTCATCTCTCTCTCCCTTGTCTCTCTCTCCCTCATCTCTCTCTCCCTTGTCTCTCTTCCTCGTCTATCTCCCTCATCTCTCTCTCCCTCGTCTCTCTCTTCCTCGTCTCTCTCCCTCATCTCTCTCCCTCGTCTCTCTCCCTCATCTCTCTCTCCCTTGTCTCTCTCTCCCTCATCTCTCTCTCCCTCATCTCTCTCTTCCTCGTCTCTCTCCCTCATCTCTCTCTCCCTTGTCTCTCTCTTCCTCGTCTCTCTCCCTCATCTCTCTCTCCCTTGTCTCTCTCTCCCTTGTCTCTCGCTCCCTTGTCTCTCTCTCCCTTGTCGCTCTCTTCCTCGTCTCTCTCCCTCATCTCTCTCTCCCTTGTCTCTCTCTTCCTCATCTCTCTCCCTCATCTCTCTCTCCCTTGTCTCTCGCTCCCTTGTCTCTCTCTCCCTTGTCGCTCTCTTCCTCGTCTCTCTCCCTCATCTCTCTCTTCCTCGTCTCTCTCCCTTGTCTCTCTCTTCCTCGTCTCTCTCCCTCATCTCTCTCCCTCATCTCTCTCTCCCTTGTCTCTCTCTTCCTCATCTCTCTCCCTCATCTCTCTCTCCCTTGTCTCTCTCTTCCTCGTCTCTCTCCCTCATCTCTCTCTCCCTTGTCTCTCTCTTCCTCATCTCTCTCCCTCATCTCTCTCTTCCTTGTCTCTCTCTTCCTCGTCTCTCTCCCTCATCTCTCTCTCCCTTGTCTCTCTCTTCCTCGTCTCTCTCCCTCATCTCTCTCTTCCTTGTCTCTCTTCCTCGTCTCTCTCCCTCATCTCTCTCTCCCTTGTCGCTCTCTTCCTCGTCTCTCTCCCTCATCTCTCTCTCCCTTGTCTCTCTCTTCCTCGTCTCTCTCCCTCATCTCTCTCTCCCTCATCTCTCTATTCCTCGTCTCTCTCCCTCATCTCTCTCTTCCTTGTCTCTCTTCCTCGTCTCTCTCCCTCATCTCTCTCTCCCTCATCTCTCTCTTCCTCGTCTCTCTCCCTCATCTCTCTCTCCCTTGTCTCTCTCCCTCATCTCTCTCTCTCTCTTGTCTCTCTCTTCCTCGTCTCTCTCCCTCATCTCTCCCTCGTCTCTCTCCCTCATCTCTCTCTCCCTTGTCTCTCTCTCCCTCATCTCTCTCTCCCTCATCTCTCTCTTCCTCGTCTCTCTCCCTCATCTCTCTCCCTCGTCTCTCTCCCTCATCTCTCTCTCCCTTGTCTCTCTCTCCCTCATCTCTCTCTCCCTCATCTCTCTCCCTTGTCTCTCTCTTCCTCGTCTCTCTCCCTCATCTCTCTCTCCCTCATCTCTCTCCCTCATCTCTCTCTTCCTCATCTCTCTCCCTTGTCTCTCTCTCCCTCGTCTCTCTCTCCCTCATCTCTCTCTCCCTCATCTCTCTCCCTCATCTCTCTCTCCCTCATCTCTCTTCCTCGTCTCTCTCTCCCTCATGTCTCTCTCCCTCGTCTCTCTCTCCCTCATCTCTCTCCCTCATCTCTCTCTCCCTCATCTCTCTCTCCCTCATCTCTCTCCCTCATCTCTCTCTCCCTCGTCTCTCTCCCTCATCTCTCTCTCCCTCATCTCTCTCTTCCTCGTCTCTCTCCCTTGTCTCTCTCTCCCTCATCTCTCTCTCCCTTGTCTCTCTCCCTCGTCTCTCTCCCTCATCTCTCTCTCCCTCATCTCTCTCTCCCTCATCTCTCTTTTCCTCGTCTCTCTCCCTCATCTCTCTCTCCCTTGTCTCTCTCTCCCTCATCTCTCTCTCCCTTGTCTCTCTTCCTCGTCTATCTCCCTCATCTCTCTCTCCCTCGTCTCTCTCTTCCTCGTCTCTCTCCCTCATCTCTCTCCCTCGTCTCTCTCCCTCATCTCTCTCTCCCTTGTCTCTCTCTCCCTCATCTCTCTCCCTCATCTCTCTCTCCCTCATCTCTCTCTCCCTTGTCTCTCTCTTCCTCGTCTCTCTCCCTCATCTCTCTCTCCCTTGTCTCTCTCTCCCTTGTCTCTCGCTCCCTTGTCTCTCTCTCCCTTGTCGCTCTCTTCCTCGTCTCTCTCCCTCATCTCTCTCTCCCTTGTCTCTCTCTTCCTCATCTCTCCCTCATCTCTCTCTCCCTTGTCTCTCGCTCCCTTGTCTCTCTCTCCCTTGTCGCTCTCTTCCTCGTCTCTCTCCCTCGTCTCTCTCTTCCTCGTCTCTCTCCCTTGTCTCTCTCTTCCTCGTCTCTCTCCCTCATCTCTCTCCCTCATCTCTCTCTCCCTTGTCTCTCTCTTCCTCATCTCTCTCCCTCATCTCTCTCTCCCTTGTCTCTCTCTTCCTCGTCTCTCTCCCTCATCTATCTCTCCCTTGTCTCTCTCTCCCTCATCTCTCTCTTCCTTGTCTCTCTCTTCCTCGTCTCTCTCCCTCATCTCTCTCTCCCTTGTCTCTCTCTTCCTCGTCTCTCTCCCTCATCTCTCTCTTCCTTGTCTCTCTTCCTCGTCTCTCTCCCTCATCTCTCTCTCCCTTGTCGCTCTCTTCCTCGTCTCTCTCCCTCATCTCTCTCTCCCTTGTCTCTCTCTTCCTCGTCTCTCTCCCTCATCTCTCTCTCCCTCATCTCTCTATTCCTCGTCTCTCTCCCTCATCTCTCTCTTCCTTGTCTCTCTTCCTCATCTCTCTCCCTCATCTCTCTCTCCCTTGTCTCTCTCTTCCTCGTCTCTCTCCCTCATCTCTCTCTCCCTCATCTCTCTCTTCCTCGTCTCTCTCCCTCATCTCTCTCTCCCTTGTCTCTCTCCCTCATCTCTCTCTCTCTCTCTTGTCTCTCTCTTCCTCGTCTCTCTCCCTCATCTCTCCCTCGTCTCTCTCCCTCATCTCTCTCTCCCTTGTCTCTCTCCCTCATCTCTCTCTCCCTCATCTCTCTCTTCCTCGTCTCTCTCCCTCATCTCTCTCCCTCGTCTCTCTCCCTCATCTCTCTCTCCCTTGTCTCTCTCTCCCTCATCTCTCTCTCCCTCATCTCTCTCCCTTGTCTCTCTCTTCCTCGTCTCTCTCCCTCATCTCTCTCTCCCTCATCTCTCTCCCTCATCTCTCTCTTCCTCATCTCTCTCCCTTGTCTCTCTCTCCCTCGTCTCTCTCTCCCTCATCTCTCTCTCCCTCATCTCTCTCCCTCATCTCTCTCCCTCATCTCTCTCTCCCTCATCTCTTTTCCTCGTCTCTCTCTCCCTCATGTCTCTCTCCCTCGTCTCTCTCTCCCTCATCTCTCTCCCTCATCTCTCTCTCCCTCATCTCTCTCTCCCTCATCTCTCTCCCTCATCTCTCTCTCCCTCGTCTCTCTCCCTCATCTCTCTCTCCCTCATCTCTCTCTTCCTCGTCTCTCCCTTGTCTCTCTCTCCCTCATCTCTCTCTCCCTTGTCTCTCTCCCTCGTCTCTCTCCCTCATCTCTCTCTCCCTCATCTCTCTCTCCCTCATCTCTCTCTTCCTCGTCTCTCTCCCTCATCTCTCTCTCCCTTGTCTCTCTCTCCCTCATCTCTCTCTCCCTTGTCTCTCTTCCTCGTCTCTCTCCCTCATCTCTCTCTCCCTCGTCTCTCTCTTCCTCGTCTCTCTCCCTCATCTCTCTCCCTCGTCTCTCTCCCTCATCTCTCTCTCCCTTGTCTCTCTCTCCCTCATCTCTCTCTCCCTCATCTCTCTCTTCCTCGTCTCTCTCCCTCATCTCTCTCTCCCTTGTCTCTCTCTCCCTCGTCTCTCTCCCTCATCTCTCTCTCCCTTGTCTCTCTCTCCCTCATCTCTCTCTCCCTCATCTCTCTATTCCTCGTCTCTCTCCCTCATCTCTCTCTCCCTTGTCTCTCTCTTCCTCGTCTCTCTCCCTCATCTCTCTCTCCCTTGTCTCTCTCTCCCTTGTCTCTCGCTCCCTTGTCTCTCTCTCCCTTGTCGCTCTCTTCCTCGTCTCTCTCCCTCATCTCTCTCTCCCTTGTCTCTCTCTTCCTCATCTCTCTCCCTCATCTCTCTCTCCCTTGTCTCTCGCTCCCTTGTCTCTCTCTCCCTTGTCGCTCTCTTCCTCGTCTCTCTCCCTCGTCTCTCTCTTCCTCGTCTCTCTCCCTTGTCTCTCTCTTCCTCGTCTCTCTCCCTCATCTCTCTCCCTCATCTCTCTCTCCCTTGTCTCTCTCTTCCTCATCTCTCTCCCTCATCTCTCTCTCCCTTGTCTCTCTCTTCCTCGTCTCTCTCCCTCATCTCTCTCTCCCTTGTCTCTCTCTTCCTCATCTCTCTCCCTCATCTCTCTCTTCCTTGTCTCTCTCTTCCTCGTCTCTCTCCCTCATCTCTCTCTCCCTTGTCTCTCTCTTCCTCGTCTCTCTCCCTCATCTCTCTCTTCCTTGTCTCTCTTAGAGCCATATGAAATCCGCGTTCACGGAATCGCGGACGGAATCGTGGAATTAACCAATAAAAATGGAATCAACTGCAAAACG
>NC_140171.1:42281057-42286057 GCF_963971535.1 Notolepis coatsorum
TAGTTAGTAGTCCAGAGGTAGTATTTCCCCAGAAGGTGGAATGGCTTACAAATCCAGACGGAGCCATAGCCTGAAGCCTTATGTAGTACATATCCAAATTTCATAAAGATCCATTTAGAAATGAGTGATTAGGGGTGATTTTGGTAAACTGTGTACAAAGAATAGACTTCAATTCATTCGGCTGTTTTTCTCTTCCTGTTTTCGTGTTTTAGTTTTTTTTTATTTAGATCCCCATGTGGGGTATCATTGGAAAGCCAAACTCATTGGCTACAACCCTCCACAATAATTTTCGAGATCGGATCTAGATTGACGGAACTACTGCAGCCTGAGTCGGGAGTGGTATTTTGCGCAATACCGTGTACTTTGCACAAGCCTCAAATACCGGCATGTAACTTGAGAACCGCTCAATGGATTTTGTCACCTGAACGGGCTATCCACAGGCAACAAATGGGTCTTTAATTCGATATATATATATATATTGTATTACAAAATATGCACACCCGAGCCACTAGGGGTCGCCAAAGTGCCGGTTGCAAAAAGTCCGAAAAACGTGCCATATGTGGGACATTGCATGCATGCTAAGGCTTTTATGTCTTTTATAAGATATCTAGCGAGTTGGCGTCCATGATGTTTTTGGGTAGTTTGTTCCATAGTTGTGGGGCGTAATTGATAAAGGCTGCATCACCAATCCTCTTTTGACAGTTTCTGGGAGCCTCTAGTTGTCCAGTAGCTGATGATCGCAGTGTTCTTGCTGGCCTGTAATTTATAACAGGTGTTGGCGATGTAGCTAGGTCCCTGTCCATTTAGGGCTTTGTATCTTATCACTTATCAATTTATTTTGGTCCACTGCGCCTCCTGACCACAATTCAACTGGCCTGTGATGCAAATTTAACGCACCTCCTGCGTCTCACTGTGCGGTAATACAAATGTCTCGACTTTTCAAGCCAACGTACTTTATCTTCACCTGCGTCGTGTTTTTAGTCAATAGCCTAACCCTGTTTTCGTGGGCTATTGGAGGAGGACCCAGTATTTAGCCTTCAATTGTACCTCTTGTTTTTATTTAGTCAGTCTTCTGATTTCATTCAACTCGGTTTTATATATATTTATATATATTTTTTGTATATATCTCCGGCAGAGATGTGTTTTGTGTGTTACACCTACTTACTGTCTTCTCCAGAGTCAGACAAGAAGATATATACCAATTTCCTCTCTGTGTGTTCAGTAGAAAGCTATCCGGCTGCAAGCTAGCCTATCTTTGTACAAATTAATGAAAGCGGATATGGACCAGCTAGCGTAGATGTTTGTCGAAAACCCCTCTCCCAGAGTTTTAAGCTAGGCTAGTGGTCTGTATCCATTTCAATTAATTTGTGCTAAGCTAGGTTAGCTTGCAGCCAGATAGCTTTCTACTGAACGCACAGAGAAAACATTAGTAGGCTATCTATCTTCTTGTCTGATTCTGGAAAACGTGGTAAGCAAATGTCCCATAATGTTGGCGTGCTCCTTTATAAAGAGTATACATTGTTACAGGTGTTTATGTACAATTGAGATCAGGTTGTTTCTGTGATGCTGACATTTAGCTTTTAACAGAGAATGTGCTTGTGTTTGCTTCAGGGACACGTATGATTGGTGAACAATATATAGGCAGTCACCTATTAAGCAAAGGAGAGGAATATTAAAGTCTAAGAAAGGACTCTGCCGATCAACATCATCATCCTCATCAGAACTATCCCTTTAGGATTTTAAATCAAAGAGATACCTGTAAATCGAGAATTATTCTGATTATGGACCTGTGTCATGTATTATACCGCTTTGTGCCAACTAGAAAGATCTTGCAGTGCCTGCTAACAACAACACAGAATTGACCATATTCACACAGTGACAATTTTGCTCTTATGTCATGCTCAGGTTGACAAGGTGGGAACAGGGTGGAAATAAATCCCAACCTGAGCATGACATAAGAGCAAAATGGCCACGTGTGAATACGGGCAATGAACTGCCTCTAAAATGAAAACATCTTGTCTTCCACTTCACTGAAATCTCCCCAGTTTGTCCTCGGATATCAGGGCTGCAACGATTAGTCGACATAATCGACGACGTCGATTATAAAAAAATCGTTGACGAGAAATTGTTGCTTCGATTAGTCATAAAAAAAAAAAAAAAAATTATTTAATTTTTTTTTTTTTTTTTTTGCACTACTTATCTTTGTGAGAGTGGCTTCTCAGGGTTCCAGACAACATCATAACATGCTGATCCCATAGCAAATTTTGGACATTGAAAACATTGTTCCCCTGCAGGAGATGATGATCAGACTAGACACACAATACATTACACACGCACTCCTCTCACTCACACACAGCGATCAGAGTAAGACACACACATACACACTCCTCTCACTCACGCACAGCGATCAGAGTAAGACACACACACATACACACTCCTCTCACTCACACACAGCGATCAGAGTAAGACACACACACATTCACACTCCTCTCTCTCACACACAGCGATCAGAGTAAGACACACACACATTCACACTCCTCTCACTCACACACAGCGATCAGAGTAAGACACACACACATACACAAATTACACAGTACACACCTCTCACTCACACAGCGATCAGAGTAAGACACACACACAAATTACACAGTACACACACTCCTCTCACTCACACAGCGATCAGAGTAAGACACACACACATACACACACACACGGACTCCTCTCACACACAGCAAACAAAAGTTATTTAAAGTACACTTCCACTTTAATTTGTATTATTTAATTTATTTATCTTGTTATGAGTGATTGCTGTATTGTTCTTCAAATACATTTTCATTTAAAGTGGCTTAAAGATCCAAATTCAAATGTTTCATGAGTCATTATTTTAATTTGCTATGGGATCATCATGTTATGATGTTGTTGTTTGGTCCTGACAAGAGTCTCAACGTCTGGGGTGATGGTAGACAAGCAACTCTGAGGTCATGCTCAATGTCCAATCTGTTCCTCTGCTCTGTCTTCAGCTGGACCAGAGCTGAGAAGCCACTTTCACAAAGATAGGTAATTAAAAAATTTTTTTTTTTTTTTTTTTTTTTTTTGTGTTGTTGTTTACATTGGTTTTCGATTAGTCGACTAATCGAAAAAATAATCGGCAGATTAGTCGACTACCAAATTAGTCATTAGTTGCAGCCCTATCGGATATCAACCTAAGAAGTGGCGTGAGCTCTCATTTGTTACAAAGTACAGTAGTTGTTGTTGTTGTTGTTGTTGTTGTTGTTGTTGTTCTGACTGCACTCTGCTAATCCCTCTCTCTTTCTCTCCCCTTTTCTCTCTTTTGTCTCTACAGTTTGATGTGTCGGAGCACTTCTTAAGGTGAGAGAGCATTTCCTTTCATGTTTGGTTTCTCTTTCGTTCTCTCCCACTGACCTCCCCCCCCCCTGAAACCCAGTGAGCCGTCAGTACGTGACGAGGGGCCGCGTGAATCACCAAAACATTCTGCGTCTTCAAAATGTATCTGGCACAGTATCTCACTTTGCCGAAACACAATAACATTGTGTTGAGATAACAAAGAGCCATTCTGGAGAGAACTCCCACAACACTCCCCTGTTAAATCCAGGATCAGGATTCCACAAGGCCGCTTTGTGTTCAATCGATGATGTAATGCTGCGTGATAGTTTGGATGATCTGTTTCACACGTTAGATCCTATTCTAGCATGAGATGTGATTTTGAACTGTGAGATACTATAATCTAACACCTACTTGTGATAGACTGTTAGTCACCCGGAGTTCTGTTTTTAAAATCCCTCCACACACCCACTATAGCTTTTGTTTGGGTAAGTTGCTGTTTTTGGATTGCGGAGTGCAGCTCTAGTACCTCTCATTACTTACCGGCTGAAATGCCCTGCAGTAACATCAAAAGGCTCACAGTGGAATCTGAACCACTTCAACAGAAAATGAATGTGCTATAAAACATCACAATTTCCAATACAATACAAACTGGCCTTGTGGCCGGGCATGTTGTATGGGTGGGATATCTCTCAACAGTGGAATACAATATAAGCATGTATAAATCATATGGTGTGCATGTTCCTTCTGAAACTAGACATTCACCATTTTCAAAGTGTGAATTTATTACTTTACTAAATTATTGCTTGAAAGTTAAGTTCACTGTGGGTTATTATTGAGGTTAGTCTATATTACGGTGGCTCACTAGAGACATGGTTATTATCGAGGTTAGTCTATATTACGGTGGCTCACTAGGGACATGGTTATTATCGAGGTTAGTCTATATTACAGAGGCTCACTAGGCACATGGTTATTATTGAGGTTAGTCTATATTACGGTGGCTCACTAGGGACATGGTTATTATTGAGGTTAGTCTATATTACAGAGGCTCACTAGAGACATGGTTATTATCGAGGTTAGTCTATATTACGGTGGCTCACTAGGGACATGGTTATTATTGAGGTTAGTCTATATTACAGAGGCTCACTAGGCACATGGTTATTATTGAGGTTAGTCTATATTAAAGTGGCTCACTAGGGACATGGTTATTATTGAGGTTAGTCTATATTACAGTGTGTGAGATCCGACTGGTTTTTCAATGTGTACATAATGTAAATATCTGTAGATGACTGCATCTACTCTGACTGATCTATAGATAGAGGACAGCTTTCGTGTGTGTTTTCAAGTTAGACTGTGGAAGCCACAGACAGACAGAGCAGAGAGCAGATAAGGACTTGGGCTGTGCGCCAAGGTCAATCACGGAGGACAGAGAGGGAGGCAGGGCAGGCCGCTGAGAGAGCGAGAGAGACACCGTTGGTAGGGGAAGATTTGGGTCATAGGTGACAGGAGACGTAGATGCATTGCACGGTTGCTATGGGCTGTCAGCCGTTGCTAAGGACTATACTTGATAGCTGGGAGTTCTTCCGGTTTGACTCAGACTAGGACACGAGGCTGACACGTAGGGAAGTGGACAGAGAGACTGCAATAGCTGGAGGGTG
>NC_140171.1:42288557-42321057 GCF_963971535.1 Notolepis coatsorum
TTATAAATGACTCTGCCTGATTTCCTTTTTTTTTCCGTTTTCTTTCTTTCTTTCCTTTTGATTATTATTTTGTTGTTACGTTGTTCCCTGTTCCCCTCCCTTAGCTGCCCCCTCCTGTTAAGCGCCTTGGGTCTCCTGAAAGGTGCTATATAAAATCAAGATATTATTATTATTGTTTGCGGTATTGAGCAATGAACCAGAGTTGAAAAGGTTTTCTCCAAAATGGAGAATAAACCTGAAAATAAGTCCTTTGTGTCTCGTCTTTGTCTTCCTCTCTTGCACTAGTCCTGTTCACCACGTATATATCTCTACCTTCTTTCTTTCTTTCTTTCTTTCTGAAAGTAGGACATCCACTTCACCACACAGGCTTTCATTTTGCCCTTGTAAACCCATTTTTTATACCGTGTTTATGGGGCAACTTTATTCCAACCGTTCACATTAATACTATATGCAAATTTGTGACACTAGGTTGCACCTCAATTTATTATTTTAATTTTAATTTGATATACAGTATATTTTGAATTTCTATTTTAGGTAGTTTCGAATAACCCTGCTGCACACTCTTCCCGCCCTAATCTGTGATTATGTCATAGAGGTTCTTTGGAGGTACTATCAAAGTCTGTTTACCCCCACCTACCCTCTCTCTCCTCCATCACATCCTCCTCTTCACCTTCCTCCCATTTCACAGCCAGTCTAGACGGCTCCAGCACCAGATGCTCCGCTGGGGAGGAGGGAGGAGAGGGGGAGGGATGAAAAAGGAGAGGGATAGAAAGAGAGAGAGAGAGAGATGGAGGGAGGGAGGGAGGGGGGAGGGAGGGAGGGAGGGAGGGAGGGAGAGGAGAGGAGAGGAAATGAGAAGAAAGAAACAGAAAGGGGAGGAAAGGAGAGAGGAGAGGGATGGGTCAGGTTACTTAAGGATAGGTATAAAGGAGGAGGCCGAGATGGAGGGGGGGGCAGGAGTTGAGGAGAGCAGGTGCCGTGCAGAGAGGAGCCGAGAGGAGAAGATAGGAGAGGAGGAGGCTATCAGGTGCCGTGCAGAGAGGAGAGGAGAGGAGAGAAGAGGAGAGGAGAGAAGGAGGCTATCAGGTGCCGTGCAGAGAGGAGAGGAGAGGAGAGAAGAGGAGAGGAGAGAAGGAGGCTATCAGGTGCCGTGCAGAGAGGAGAGGAGAGAAGAGGAGAGGAGAGAAGGAGGCTATCAGGTGCCGTGCAGAGAGGAGAGGAGAGGAGAGAAGAGGAGAGGAGAGGAGAGAAGGAGGCTATCAGGTGCCGTGCAGAGAGGAGAGGAGAGGAGAGAAGAGGAGAGGAGAGAAGGAGGCTATCAGGTGCCGTGCAGAGAGTAGAGGAGAGGAGAAGAGAGGAGAGGAGAGAAGAGAGGATAGGAGAGAAGGAGGCTATCAGGTGCCGTGCAGAGAGGAGAAGAGAGGAGAGGAGAGGAGAGGAGAGGAGAGGAGAGGAGAGGAGAGGAGAGGAGAGGAGAGGAGAGGAGAGGAGAGGAGAGGCTATTTGAATCCTGAGAGAAAAGCAGGTGCTATAAGTGAGGAAAGAGGGCGGATGTGAAATTGGGGAGTGAGGTGAGGAGAAAAGAGGTGTGGAGAGAAGGAGAGAGAGAGAGAGAGAGAGAGAGAGAGAGAGAGAGAGAGAGAGAGAGAGAGAGAGAGAGAGAGAGAGAGAGAGAGACCAGAATAGGGAAGAACTGTGAAACAAAAAGAAAAATGAGGGAGAGCAGGTAGAGATGGATGGATGGATGGATGGATGGATGGATGGATGGATGGATGGATGGATGGATGGATGGATGGATGGATGGATGGATGGAAAAAATAAAGAAGAGGTGTCTAAGAGAAACAGTATAGTGTTTTTACGGGAGGACACAGGCTGCAAGAAACTGAGGCAGGTAATAAGGCCATAGCTCATCCTAGAGTTTGTGTGCGTGTGTGTGTGTGTGTGTGTGTGTGTGTGTGTGTGTGTGTGTGTGTGTGTGTGTGTGTGTGTGTGTGTGTGTGTGTGTGTGTGTGTGTGTGTGTGTGTGTGTGTGTGTGTGTGTGTGTGTGTGTGTGTGTGTGTGTGTGTGTGTGTGTGTGTGTGTGTGTGTGTGTGTGTGTGTGTGTGTGTGTGTCTTCTAGTGCAGCAGAGAGGGAGCAGCCTCTATCCTATTTAGTGACTACCTCTCACTGGATGAGTTATGGTCTTCATTTTTTACCGACAGGATGACAGCAGATGCTCAGAGTGAAACATACACACACACACACACACACACACACACACACACACACACACACACACACACACACACACACACACACACACACACACACACACACACACACACACGCGAGCGCGCCTTCAAACAGCCTAGACGGAGGAATGGTGACAGGATAAATGTGCTCTTCATTCTTGTTGTGGAGGCAGGATGCAGTTAAACCAACAGCTTCAACCAAACAACAGCAGATCCTCACGTTCACGTTCTCAAATCAGACAAAACGCAAAACATCCTCAGGAAAATCACAGCACAGAAAATCACAGACAAAAGTATTTTTTTGTTTGCAGATTACGTTATGCTCATTTCTAAAGTTTGTCAGAGATATATTGGGTGTCTGAGGGTAATAGCTTCTTCCAAGAATTTACGATTTTGCTATCCCAAGATTTTTTGCAGAGTCAACAATCCCCCCCCCCCCCCCCCCCTCTCCTCCTGCAAATATTGCAAGGGCTATCAATTTTGACCAGTCTCTCCACACACTTACTATATAAAGCCAACTGAATGTGAAAAACAGAGACTGCGATACACAACCAACAAAAGTCCACACGTCATTCAGTGAAATGTCTATATTTGGATGTCTCTGAATCTCTGTCGTCATCGCTGTGACAGGTGTCTCCAAATGCTGTTTAGTTCTTATTTCTTTTATCAAATAATGTATGCACTTTTGCCAAATCATTGCATCACAATTAACATTGAAATACAAGAAATACAAGGGGGAAGGACGACGGGGTGGGTTAGGCGCAGAGACTCTATCGCATCGGCGACTGTTTTTTTTTTTTTTTTTTTTATCAAATCTTTTTATAAAAGATTTTCCATCACAATACGATAATAATAATAATAATAATAATAATAATAATAATAATAATAATAATAATAATAATAATAATAATAATAATAATAATAATAATAATAATAATAATAATAATAATAATAATAATAATAATAATAATAATAATAATAATAATACATAAAAAGACATCTCAGGACAATAAATTAACACAACATGACAAGACAATAATTGAGACAGACTGTACAGTGATCATCCCAAGCCTCCTCCATCACCATACACAGCAGCCACGATCCCCAACCCTCGAGGACCCCGAGTCCGGCGTCCCAGCGAGTCAAAGCATCATGCCTCTTTAACACCACGACCCGCCGAGGCCCCGAACCAGTATCCCCCCCCACCCCCACCCAGAGCCCGTGACCACCGACCCAAAGCCAAAGGGGCCCAGAACATACACATAATCAATGAAAGAAAAAGAAAAAAAACACAAAAAAGAAAAAAAAGAAAAACCGATATACATGGACATGTGCAGTGGATATCTCCAGATAGATCACATCAAGATAGGTGAGAAACCATACCTTCGGGCAGAGTTTGTCTGGGTGAATCCAACGTGAGGCAATCAATTTATTTGCGGCTGTGAGACCGGCCAAAATGAGTCTTTTCACATGTGTAGAGGTCGGTAATTGAGAGACATCATTCAATAACAATACAGAAGGAGATACAGGTATGGTCAGAGAGAAAATGTCTGAGAGCTGAGATGTAACATTTTCCCAAAAAATCTCAACAGGAGGGCATTCCCAGTACATATGCATAAATGTTCCTGTGGCACCGTTTGGACACAAGGTACATCGAGAGTCAGGTCTGAGACCCATTCAATTCAATCGTCTAGGGGTTAAATAAGTCCTGTGAACAAAATTTAGATGAATCTGTTGGTGATCTGGGTTGTGTGAGGATAGCCGAACAACAACAAAATCTATATCCAACTCCGGGACATCCTTTCTCCAAATCGTATCCAGAGGGAGGTCTTTATACGAGGACATGAGTAAATGGCGATAAAAGTCAGAAACGAAGCCTCTCGATGTCTCTTTGTCATAAAATAATTTGTGAAAGCGGTGATGCACTAGTGGAATGTCCCATGGAACGCCATGAGCCTTCAGAGCTGCTCTTATTTGTAAATAAAAGTTTTTCTTCTGGGTTCTGGGGAGATCATATCCTTTGGATAGATCCTGGAAAGAGCGGAGACCAGAGTTATCGAAGATATCCCCCAACGTGTGGATGCCTTTCTTTTCCCATCTAGGGTACCTAATAGGTTGTTGTCCAATAAGGTGAAGATTGTTATTAAATAGAGGGAAATGTGTATGCCATTGATGGTGGTTAGTACCCACTTTCTGGGTGTCACGCCAAGTCTGGATCACATGTGTGATAAGTGGGCCAAAAATCGTAATTTGCATTGCTTAATTGATATGTTGGTATACACAATATCCTGAAGTCTATATGGGGACACCATCTTCTCCTCCAATGATCGCCAAGATACGGCTGCTTGAGCGTCAAACCAAGTGATCAGAGGTCTCAGAGAGAAAGCTTGAAAATAATATTTAAAGTCTGGAAATGCTAAGCCCCCATCGAGTTTACTCCTTTGGGCAGTTGATCTCTTCAAGCGCGGGCGTTTATTGTTCCAAACGAATTTGAGGCAGAGTGAAATTTTTGCCAGTAACCAACAGGAGGAGGTAACGGGAGCATGGAGCTGATGAAGTTAATTCTGGGTAAAATATTCATTTTAATTATTGACGCACAGGCCTGTTGAAATCATTCGTAATCCTGTCACCCAAGCTGGAGTAATTATACCTTACAGTCTGGCTAATAGTGGGGAATATTTCAATCCCGAGACATTTAAAGTGCTCCACCATAAGTATGTTTGCAGGTAGGATGGTAGCCTTCGCAGGCTCATTAAGTGGAAGAAAAGCAGATTTTGGCCAGTTGATCTTAAAGCCGAACAGGCTGCCAAATTCATCTATCACGCTGAGCAGATGAGGTAGAGAGACAGAGGGATTCTGCATAAACAGGAGTACATCATCTACGTATAAGCTGATATGGAAGTGAAACAGGAGATATAATTTGGGATTGTCTTATGTATTGAGCTAGAGCAGGGCTATTCAACTAAATTGTTCAGGTGGCCACATTGTCAGAAACCCAAGGGGCCAGGGGCCGGACTGCCACGGCGCCTCCCCGTGCTATGAATATATGTACACTTGACACAACACGCAACCACATTTTCACAACTTTTATTTAACTACATTGGAAAAGTAGTATACTTTTCAAAAAAAGTGCTTCATTTATGTGCCACATCTGCAACATCTCCTGCAGAAAGTGCTTCATTTATGACTGTGCAACAACTGCAACATCTCCTCTTCAACATTTCAATATAAACGTTCGTCACCAACACCGAGAGACACTAGGATTCGCCTGTTCGAATCCAGCTCCCGGCGTTGCTATCAGCTTGGCTGGCCTCTCACACTGATACAATTGGCTGTATCAGAGGGTGGGAAAGCTGAAGGGTGGGTCCTGGGCGTTGTGGACAGCGACCCCTACAGTTCGGTCGGGGCGCCTGCTCAGCGAGGGTTGGAACTGAGGAGAGATAGTGTGGCCTCCCACACGCTACACTCTCCCCGGTGAGAACCTGCGCGGCCAGGTTGGCCTGCCCCAGGCTGCACATGCGTCGGAGGAAAGCATGTGACAGTCTCCGGTCTCCCGGACCAACAGTAGGGGAAAGTACGCAACAACCAGGAAGGGTGGGATGGGAGAAAAATCGGGAAAAAGGAGGGGAAGAAAGAGATAAAAAAAAAAAAAAAAACATTTCAATATAAAAATAAAATAAAAAACAAACAAGTGCATGATGTGCATCTGAACATTCTAACATCAACACTTGAACAAAAAAACACATTTATAGTGCAGCTGAGCTTATGAAAAAGTGCTTCATGTCTGTGCAACAACAGCAAATCACAGCATCTTATTAGCACTTATTGTCCACTCTTAACTCTCAAACATCAGGGGGGTGGGGGGCAGACAGGCCTAGCCTACATACACACATCTAATGAGAGCGATTGCACTTCTTTGACTGGGCAATGGCAGAGAAAGAGGGTTCATAGGAAGTGAGGGCTACCCGCAAACAGTGATGCAAATGCTCATTTGTCAAGGAGGCACGTTGCTTGTTTTAATGGCATTCATGTGAGAGAAACTGGATTCACAGGTGTATGTTGAGCCAAACATTGTTAGCACAGATATTGCCAGCGTTTTTATTTTGGGGAATGTCTTGACATGAATACACTTTATCCAAAATGTTGTGGTGGATTCATTCTCAAGTGCCTGCTTCAGAGCAGATGATGCTTGCATGTCAATTATTTCAAGTTGCAGGAGACCTTCATCAATGTGAAGTGATGCAAGGAACTCTTGTCCTTTTGTGGAAATAGCAGCTACATTGGCAAATGGGTTGCTCACAAAATGCATCAATTCTCTGGACATGTCAAATTCATCAAATCGACTTGCAAAGTTTTCCCTCAATTTATCAATGAAATCTGTCATTAATTGAGTGACTTTTGGCTCAATTGTGCGTGTTAACGTTGACATGAAAAGAAAAAAGTAAATTTTTTTTTTTTTTTTTTTTTTTTTTTTTTATTATCATGTAATCTTTGGTGGGCCGATCAGAATCATCCCGCGGGCCGGATCTGGCCCGTGGGCCGCCAGTTGAATAGCCCTGAGCTAGAGGTTCGAGGGATAAGGCGAAAAGTCCAGGACTAAGAGGACAACCCTCAAGTTCAAGTTTCTTTAATAGTTGTCATACAGAAGTACAGAATACTTTTATACAAAATGCTTCTTACTGTTACTGTCTAGAAGAGCGCGAGACAGAGAAGAGTGGCAAGCAGAACTTCCCCATTAAGATCATGGCCGAAGGCTCTGTGTAGAGAACTTTGATAATATGAATGAAACCCTCACCCAACCCCATCCTTCTAAGAACTGCCCACAAGTAAGACCACTCCAATCTGTCAAATGCCTTCATTGTGTCCAAGGACATGACCGCTGTAGGGACTGCAACATCCTTGCTGGCATCAATCACGTGCAGTAAACGTCTGATGTTGTCAGTAACCAGGCGGCCTCTTATGAAGCCGGTCTGATCAGGGTGAACTAGATATGTCATATGCTTTTGAAGTCGGGTGGCTAGAACCTTGGCATATAGCTTTAGATCGGCTCCAAGGAGACTTAGGGGCCTGTAGCTGCCACATTCCGTGGGGTCCTTATCCTTCTTGAGTAAAACAGATATAAGCGCCATATTGACATCTCTAGAAAAATTGCCCTCTTTGATTGAGTGTAAAATCATTGAGAGTAATAAGGGACAGAGTACATCCCAGAATGCAAGATAGAGTTCCGGTGGAATGCCGTCCTATCCGGGAGCCTTGCCCCGTTGCATATCCCCAATCGCCTCTCTAAGTTCAACTAGCGTGATAGGTGCAGCTAACAGCTTTGCACTATCTTCCGAGATCTGTGGTAGGTTGATTTGATCAAGAAAATCCTCCAGCTTGGTATGATCAAAGACCACCTCTGACTTGTACAAGTTGGAATAAAAAGAGTGAAATGTATCATTAATCTTTTTGGGGTTGGTGGTTACCTCCCCCTGTTGGTTGTTAATGGAAGGGATATCCGCAAATTGCTCACTGGCACGTATCATCATAGCTAGTAGGTGACTAGGCCTGGTGCTAGTGCTGTCTTGTTCTGTGCATCTGAAATTCAGATTGTTGTCTTAAAATGGAGTTAATCTCTTTTTTCACTACCTTAATTTGAAGCTCCAGTCGACTAGAGTAGTTGTGCTGCAATGAGGAGATCAACATGGCTTGAAGCTTTTCCAATTCCACCAGCTTGGAGAGACGTCCCTTGCGGAGATTAGATGCAAAGAGAGTAGTGTTACTTCTGATAAAACCCTTAACCGAATCCCATATAATTCTGGGGTCCTATACCGAGCCAGCATTAAACTGCAGGAATTCAGTGAGGGTCTCTTTAAATTGCAAGTTAAACTCTCCATTTTTCAGTAGTGTTGAGTTAAAGCGCCATCTAGGGGCGCGGGACGTTATTTTACTGAGTGAACCCTTGAGGAGGATACCTTTGTGGTCTGAAAGTGCTATGGGCAATAAGTCAACATCAAAGCTATCAAAGAGATGTGGGGAAGAAAAAACATAATCAATTCTGGAAAAGGTCTTATGTCTTGACGAGAAGAAGGAGTAATCTCTCGCGGATGGGTTGAGCGAACGCCACATATCAATTACCCCCGTGTCCTTAGACCAGGCCTGTAGGGCAGTGGTAGCTTGCTTCTGATCAGAGGTTTCCGCGTGATTGGATCTGTTACAGCCCTTGGATCCAAACGACAGAGTCTCGACTGATGCATAAGACGATCTTTATTTATTTGTCCATCCGTGACGTCATCTTATAGCACCGTGAAAACTGCATTGGAAACGTACATAAACAGACAAACAAACATTTCACATAACGGTTTCCACAGCACAGTACAAACACTAAACTAAATAACATTGGGTCTCATTCTCGAACGTAGTTACGACAAAATATTTCGTCTTAGCCAGATTTCGGCCTATTTAAGACATATTAGGGCTGGGAGTGGGAGTCCTCAAATTTTCCTGAGATCTTATTTGAGAGCAGATCCAAGAGTGCTGAGGAGCACTCTTAAATATGCTCTCAGCCCACGATCAAATCTCATGATTGATTGACTAATTTAAAACTTTATTACAACTTGACAGACTGTGTTCTCATAGTGATTCCTTCATGTTAATGCTACAGGCCTCCTTGGAATTAATTACTTGATCATAATGAAAATAAATATGACAATATTTGTACGATAAGAAATTACGCATTTGATGTCGGAAAAATAAATAATATGGATTCATCTGATCACAGGGCAGCTGGATTAACCATATCTGAACCAGCTATTTTGGACAAATGTATAATTACTTTAATTACTCAGATAGTCAAACACAATTATGCAATTATTGTGAAATGATTGAAAATAATAATAATTTAATGCCTTCTGTGGAATTTGCATTTCTTATTTGTTACACATCTGTTTTAATGATTAATTATATACATTTGAAAGAATGCAGGTCAACATGCAATGTATCCCATTGATTGGTATTGATTGAAAACTGTATTAACAGATTGCAGAATGGGTACAGTACAGTACAGCTCAATTACATAAGGGGATGCAGACCAGAGAAAGAATTTCGTCTTGTTTACATCAGGGTCCCCCATTTTCAATTCATCATAACATATATGACACACATGACACAGATAGACAGTACTGCTACATCTATACATTTATGACATACCAGATTTGCAAATACAGTTTGTGATACAAAAAGAGTCCAGAAAAGAGAGTACATTTGACGTAGAAACTGTTGGAGGAGGTTGGAGGGGTGGTAGACTTACACTGTACAAGCAAAACTGTACATTGGAATATTGACAAAACCATACTTGGTCATTTACTGTACATTGGAGGGGGTTGATATAGCTATAAACCTGCATTCCTTCGAATATATCAATTAAACTTATATTGAAATACACTATATAGCCTATACACCAACACTGAAATGACAGACAGTGGATAAATAAATAAGAACTAAAGCTAATCAGTGGAAATAGACTGCATTAATATTGCATAACAAGTCTTGTGTGCGCCTACGAATGAACAGTAGCCTATAGGCTTATGGAATAATAAGCCATACTGCTTCATTCATTATGCCCGCCGGCCCGTAGGCTATATTATATGTCATTCATTCATTCATATACAGTACTGCGCGCGCGCGTGTGTGTGTGCGCGCGTGTGTGCTCGCGCTGCGGCAGGTGTGTACCGCAAGCTGTATATGATGCCAATACATTAATCTAATCTAGTTTTGATGGGCGCAAGCGTGATTATGAAACCTAGCCGCATTTCTCGGAGACGCTCTCTGATTGGCACTGACTGACGCTAGGTTTCGTAATCACGCGGCTCTCAAAGCACTTCCGCCATTCCATTTCACACAGCTGCGTCAACAGTTGCTTTATAAGGACTGTCGGGGGCGTGGTTTGTATGCAAATGAGCTGAACGGGAACGCGCTTTGGAGTTTACGACATAATGCCATTCTCCAAGCAGATATCAGATCATATAATTTCTGCGACCGTTTCAGCCACTTAAGACATATCTCCAGCACGTTCAGGACTCAGAGTGTACTTGTCATAGATTATGTCTCAGTGGTTCCAAGACAAGTCTTCCAGAATATATCTTTGAAAAAATTTCGGGAATGAGACCCAATGGTATCAAAACTACAAGGATTGCATTTGTAGTAATTTCCTGCGCTATTTGTTCTGATATAAATCAGAACCTAATCTAATCTGCTCTGCATTGTGATTCAAAACCTTTAAAGCCTTGAAAAGTACTTTAAACAAAGACTTGAGGTCTTTGTTATGACGATCAGCGGTGCAGCAGGAGAAAGGAGAGGAGAGGGTAGTTAACAGCAGCTGTTTAATCAAAGTTAAGAGTGTATACAAATTACAATAAAGAATGCTATAGTTGTGATCAAGACACTATGCCGTCTATGACCCCAACTAGGCTAATATTACAGTAGAGTTGATAAATTGTTGATGGCTTTGTTCTCTGGCTAGTGAACAAAGCAAAGTTCTGTTTCTCCCTCCAAAATGTTCTCTGTCCGTTGATCCTCCTCTGCCCGCGTCGTCTGCTCCTGTGTGTAGAGATGGGTGTGGTCTCCTCCTTCTGTGGTTTGGTTTCTCCGAGTGTCTTTTTCACCGTCACCCCACCCCAGCTTATATCCCAAAACCTAGAGCCTTCTGCGTGATGTCATCAAAAATGACATCATCAAATCCTTTCCTCCAATGCCAGGCCTGCTAAGTTTGGATTTGAAATAGGGGGTTGGCTTATACAGCCAACTCTATACTTTCCTTTGTTTCCCAGTCAAAGAACAGCCACCATCTAACAACCTAATACTTGAATTATTCATTTCATACTATATATATTTGAATTACCCTTAATTACATGAACCCAGAGATATCATACTTAAACACATTCTGTTATCATTAAGACTAATTTCACCTTAAGTGAAAACTAATCTTATTCTTATCTTATTTAAGTTTATACTTTAGCGTTCATTAATAATATGCTTTTATACAGTTTAGTATGAATTCAGAATTATTACCACAATGTAAACAGGCCTAATTGTAGTTCATATCAAACTAATCTAAATGTGTTACTAGACATTTGAAGATGTAATTATTTGTTAGCAAGCCAGGTGGTCACATGTGTTCATTACTTATTTCTTACTAGGAGACCAAATGGTGGTCACATGTGTTTAACTAAGGCTTATCTGAACTCCTTCCTGTCACCCACCCTGACGAACCCAGGTGGCTCTTTGTTCTAAAACCCCCTAAGGGGAAGTAGGTTATCTTGTTCAAACAATTCCTTTTAACTTTTACAGCAGGCTATTTTGAGTGGCCATTGACACAACCTGTTTGAGAGGAGTCTTGTTGACTTACTCAGGCAATCTAATCTTGTCCCCCAGGACACAAGGATTTCATGATAGTGACATGCTTGTACTAAAACACATTAGTTTGATTTGAATACCAGTTATGATCTATATTCTATTAAAAAGCTACTACACATTCTTACACAAGACATAAAATCATTAATTCACAAATTACATTATACAAAGTTACAACCATAATCAAATAAACAACAAAGCATACCTTGTTGCGCTCTCCAAGGAATGTAAACGAAAAGGTCCTTTCTTCCATTTAAAACACACAATCAATACATGATACAAAAGGATAAAAGACGGGACGCACATGAATACAAAGGCGAAACAAAGACGCACCAAACATTCCTGCTGCCGACCGACTACATCACTTCACAGGTGCTTCCAGCTGTACTGATTAACGGTGCGCCAATAGGGACAGATTTATATAGGCATACGGGTATCGAACTCGGGTAAAATCCCACACGTCATTTCAAGGCGTACATACATACCAGTGCATGTGAGCGGATCGGAGCGTGAGCGGCGCGGGGCACGGAGCGGCCGGTTTTGACGTGAGCGAGGAGTGGGTTTTAAAATGAGTCGGCGCGACGTCCGGAGCGAGAGTTCTCCTCCGCTCCAATCCACTCCAGGCCGCTCACAGTGGTTTAACACTGATGTAATAATATACATGCAGTACAATGCCAAAGCAACAGATGGCGATGTACAAACATGAAGGCCATTTTCAACCAATGAGAAGGGTGAACCTGTGATATCATGTTCAGGCTTCACTCCTCCTCCTTCACTCACTCCTGTTAGAAAAAGTATCGACGCCATTGTTGTTGACGTTAGCTTACATGCTAACGTTAATGGCAGCGACCATAGCATTGTGGCTCGGCTAGCCTATCATCGCTTAATAGAGCTAGTAAATGGATAAACAACGTTATTTAACATTGCAGAATGGGTACAATTACAATGCGGCTCAATACAAACAATTGTTAAGGGGCCCAGGGGGTGTAGACTGTTGTAGTTTGAGCTAATTTACACCATGCTCCAAAAAAAAAAAAAAAAAACTGCCGAGCGATCTGGCGCGGGGAGCGCTCGATTCAAGGTGAGCGGGGAGCGAGCGGAGAGCGACTTGGGGGCGGGGTCAACATGAGCGATTAGCGGAGCGGACCAAGCTTTAAAGAGCGAAGAGCGGATTTCTCGGCCGCGCCGATCCGCTCACGTGGCCTGATACATACTGAATATTATTTAGTAAACAGCAAAGGATATTGTCTAGACATATTTAATCTCAAGTGGTCCGTTACACTCCCCCCAATCACTTCATGATACAACACAAAAATAATCATGAATGATTTAAGACCAAAATACCATTTATCTTGATTTTAGAAAATTATGCAAATAAGCATCGTCATGCTACCGTATGTATGCATGTCTACGACCTATTATTCACTTTCGAGGAGAACCACTAGCCTTTGCACTGGTCTTTGCACTTTCAGACGGTTCGATGCAACCAAGAACCTTGCTCTCATTCGAGTTGAATTTGTGGAGTCGTAACCCTCCTCCTTTACACAACTCTTGGGCTTCAACGATCAGCTCTGAAGCCATTTCAATTGTTGGAACACTAACTAGGCCATCATCGACATAGAAACTGCTCTCTATGAATGATGCTGCAGTGGGATAGCGTGCCTTGTATTTCTGTGCCAAGTATTTAAGGCCAAAGTTAGCGCACCCTGGAGAGGAAGCTGCACCAAACAGGTGGACTGCCATCTGATATTCTTTTGGCTCGTGATCAAGGTCTCCATGCTCCCACCATCGAAACCTCCGGTAAGTACGATGCTCAGGTGTAACAAGGAACTGGTGAAATATCTTTCCAATATCACAGATGATAGCCACTGCTTCCTTCCTAAAGCGGAAGAGCACTCCCACCAAGGAATTTATCAGATCTGGGCCTGTCAGCAAGGTGTCATTTAAGGAGATGCCACAGAATTTAGCCGAACAATCAAAAACGACTCCTAACTTGTTAGGCTTCTTGGGATGGTACACACCATGGTGTGGTATGTACCAAACGATCTCTCCCGAAGGTGCCTTTGGAGCTAGCTCCACATCACCATTGTCGATTACTTCCTTCATAAAGGCTGTGTAATGATCATAGAGTTGTTGATTGGCCTTAAGCTTCCTCTTTAGATGTCGCAAGCGAATAGTCGCCAACTTCTTATTGTTTGGCAACAAGGGAGGACTACCACCTCTGAACGGGAGAGGCATCTCCAGGTGGCCATCCTCTTTCTGCTGAATATTCTCACTAAGGAGCTGTATGAAACGCACGTCATCTTGTGAGACGTATTTGCCCTCAGAATTCTTCTCACTGAAGTCGGACTCCAGCACCCTCAAAACGTCTGAGGCTAATGAGACTGAGTTCTCTTACAGCAACTCTGTGTACATAGCTTTGACTTCCCTGCCTATCAAGGTGGGGATTGGCTGATCTTATGATACTCCATCCCAGCTCTGTTTTCTGGGCAAATGGCTCATTCGCACCGCCCATGATGACTTCAATGGGGGCCAGAGCTGCAGGACAATTGTAACCAATCAACAGTCCCACATCACACTCCTGGAGTGCTGGCAACTTATTGTCCAGATGTTTGAGATGTGGCCACTGCAATGCTGTAGTCTTAGTTGGTATACAGGATGTATCAGCCGGAATTAAGTCACGTGTATACGATTGCTGTAGCTGTATCCGATTATCCGAATAGAAACTTCGAACTTGCAAATCACACACACTGTGGCTGGCTATGATTGTGTCAATGGCAGTCATTGTACTAAGCTTCAGCTGCAATGGTCGAGATGCCACGTTCAATTCTCTGACTAGACTTTCCAAGGTCGAATCGCTCTGTGTGTCAAGAAGAGCATATGTGAGAATCTCCTTCTGAGGATCTCTTGCAGATGACAAGAAAACTGGGACAATGCTAGAGGTGGCAGAAGCATTCTGTTATGGTTTGTAACCGACCTCAAACGCAACGGCACAGACAGGAAGTTCAGAGTTAGCCAAAAGCTAGGGCGTCTTTATTTACAGAGTCACAAGATGGATGAGGTACAGTAATCAAACAAACGGGGATGCATCAATCAACATAGTACCTTAAAGGAACGGAGCGTGTGGCGGGGAGCGGACCAAACCTCACACATTCTGAACTAGCGCGTGGCTCAAGACCCTATGGACTTCCTGGTTTCTTTCTCCTTCTGTGAAAGTCTGAACCCCATTTGCTGCTTCCTCAAACCTTGTCTCTCTTTCCTCGTGTAAACATGTTGGGTGACGTCGAGTCCTACAGTCTTTAGTGACATGCCCTTTGCGCAGACACCCAAAGCACAAATAATTCTGATGAATAAACAACCTTTTATCTGCCATGGACTTGGAAGCGAAAGCTGGGCACCTAGCAATACCATGAAACTCTTCTTTACAGATAATGCATGGTAGCCATGGCCTAAAACCAGGGAGGCTTTCTGGTATATGGTCTTTCACTCGAGCACTAGTGCTGAATGCATTTGCCTTCCCGGGCAACTTATCCTCTGCTGATTTGGAGCTAAACAAGAACGGAGAGGCAATAGGATTACAGGCTATGCGGGCTTCCTTCTGCACAAACTCAGTAAAACGTTCAAATGTAGGATAGAGAGAGTCAACAGCTTTAAGTACCTCGGAGCCTACATATCCGAGGACTTGACATGGACCACACACATTGACAGTGTTGTGAAGAAGGCACGACAACGCCTCTACTTCCTCAGGCGCCTAAGGAAGTTCCAAGTCAGTCAGAAGATCCTTAAGAACTTCTACTCATGTACAATAGAGAGCATCTTGACCGGCAACATCACCTCCTGGTTTGGGAATAGCACTGCACAAGACCGAAGCAGACTACAAAGAGTGACACGTTCAGCCGAATGCACAATTGGAGGGGGGCTCCCCACCCTCCAGAACATTTACAACAAGCGTTGCAAGGGCAAGGCTAAGAGAATCATTAAAGACTCCAGTCACCCGAACAACTGCCTCTTTGAACTGCTGCGGTCAGGCAAGCGATACCGGAGTCTCAAGGCGAGCACAGAAAGACTCAGAAGAAGCTTCTATCCCCAGGCCATCAGGCTGCTAAACGAACAATGAATGAACACTACACAACAACAACCACCAAACGCACATAGCACACACATCCACACGCACACACTCACTTTAAACAAACACACTGTAGCACCCACTCCACACACTTTATAGCACACACCCACTTTAAACAAACACACTGTAGCACCCACTCCCCACACTTTATATTTATTGATGAAGGATTGCACTACAACTCGTACACCTTACTGTAAATTGTACCTAAATTGTACCTCATCCCATTTCTGCTTTGCACTATATAGTACTGTACATTAGTACACTGCATAGTATTGTATATTATATGGTAACTCAGAACATTGTACATATGTCTATACCGAACACTGTGACCTCATTTTCTTCTTCTAAATTACATGCTATACTATGTTATTTGATACTATCTTGTCTAGCACAGTCTCTGGAGCGTAACAGTAAGAAGCATTTTGTATGAAAGTATTCTGTACTTCTGTATGACAACTATTAAAGAAACTTGAAACTTGAGAAACTTGATATTCTTCAGATCTATCGAGTTCTTCTACTACAAGTCTGCTCCATCTGCGTACAACCTAATCTGGTAGTTTTCTCAACAGCTTATGATTTTCCTCACTATCATTTAAAATAGACAAGCCCTTAACGTGGGGCATAGCCTCAGCGCAGCCCCTTAAGAAGTCTGCAAAATCTCTCAGTGCTAAAGGATCATCTGAGGCAACTTTAGGCCATTTCATAAGCTTGTCCCGAAATGCTTTCTGCATGATAAATGGGTTTCCATACCGGTCCTTTAACACGGCCCAGGCGCCTTCGTATGCATCCTCAGAACTCCGGTAAAATAATCCCTCCACAGCCTTGCGTGACTCGCCTGTGAGGTAACCTTTCAAATACAGCATTTTTTCACCAGCAGGGATAGGTTTTCTGTCAATCAGAGTTGTAAATGTCATCTTAAAGTCAACAAACTTCAAAGGATCACCTGCAAACATGGTTGGCTCAGGAACAGGCAGACGGTTTAAGCTAAGTGAGCTAGCAACTGCTTCTGCTAAATTGACTGCAAAACTCTGAGAGAGTTCTTGTGATTGGGGCAGTGCAACAGTGGTGCCTAGTTGGTGGTTCAAATTAACAGCTGGAGTTTTTACGATGACGGTGGTGTTGGGCTCTCCCACTACATCACCTTCAAACTGATTGTAAGTCCGCACTCGAGCTGCAGCCACTTTAACATCCATGTTTGCATGCATCATTTTCAACTTTGTTTTTTCCTCCTCAAGATGCAGTTCGACCTCAGCCTGCCTCTGTTGCATTTGCACCATCATTTGTGACTCATGTAATTTCCATTCACATACCAGCTTACTAAGTTTAGCATGCTGAACCTGTATCTCCTGCATAGACTTTGCTTGTTCTAATTTAGCCGCAAGTTCTGCCTCTGCCTCAACTCACTTACTAGAGGCTCTGCTAACAACAGAGAAACAATCGTGATAAATTACACTCTGTGTTAGTGCTACCAAAAATAGATTGATTTTCATCACGATTTAGAGTCATTCGCACTCTTTCCTTTTCGACTTCCTCTTTAAAAGTCTCTTGGTCTAGACCTACTTCCAGTCGTTTACTCACAATATCACCTATCTCTGCAGTCAGTGTGCTACAAGCATCTATTTTTTGCACAACATCTGTAGTATTAAGACAATTGCGTTGGAGTGCCTCATAATTTTGCATTACATGGTCATATACAAATTGAATGTCTTTGTTTATTTTCTCCAGATCTTCCTTCAGACAAAATGTCTTAAGTCTTGTCCTAGACTCTCTTGCTATTTTCTTCCAGGATTCATACGTTTTCAAAAATGCCTTTAAATGTTTCATACCTTGTTCTTCACGCATTTCTTTGCCCTTAACTGTTAGCTCCCGCTGGCGAGAACCAGTGTCAATTTCTTGTGAGTCAGTAGGCCTTTTATCCTCCTCAACTGGTGAAGGATCTTCTTTAGGACCTAAGTCCTTGTCATCAGGGACTTTTCCCTTTTCTCCATTCACTGACATTTTGCTATCTATTGCAAATGAATGTGTGAATTCAGATCAGTGAAACTAGATAGCTGGAGCTTGAGGACTTCTGTGAAATAGCCTTCTGCTCACCTCATTAACACTTTCAGTGCCACGAGGTGGCGCCAGAGTTAGCGCTTGAATGCCACCATCGGCGCCAATGTTAACCTTAATATCGCCTAATCTATCTTTTAAATTATGGCTATGTGTCTAATCTGCCCGTCGCTTATCAAAGAATCCTTTTCCAGTCAGTGCTGTCAAGGCAGATTGTTTTTTTATCGCTTCATTTCCGTTTGAGAGCATTTTGAAAAGCACCCGTTTTGAGGTAAAAAACAGTCCATTCTGGCCCATTCTATGATAATCGTCTTTTACTGGAATATTCCAGAATGTTGATATTTGTCGGCCTATTTATGAATCGTTTTCAAATAAACGCTAGATGATCAATATTATACATACACGCACGCCCATTCGAGCCGCGCACGGATAATCGCCGTGTTCATTTCCTCTTGGATTTTTACAGTGAAACCGATAGAGGACATTTCACAAAACAGCTTATATCTTCATCAAAATGAGTCTGATTATCCTAACACTGATAACATAGATTCCTTACCTGACATCAGATGGTATCCAACTGGTATATTCCAATTCCTGATCACCATTCGAAAAAATCGATAAGTGTATAGATCCAACGTGATACAGTAGAACACATGATTCCGCGGGGCTCAGAGGCTCCAGAATGAACTCTGATAACCCCGGCTGCATCAGTGGACTGGAAAATGTGGAGTACAGGATTTTTTTCCCCATCCATTTTCATTGAGTCCATTCCAAAATCCCTTATGTCATCTGGGAGACGATAGGGGGCGCTTTTTTCCACATCTGATCGCCGGAGGCGCTCGGGTAGACTAGGGTAGGCTCGCGTGATGCAATATGATTTCAGATCGCAAAAAATAAAAAAATCCGAGAAATCGTGAGTGGCTTTCAACGAGATATTAATAATTCAGAGAAAACTCGTGAGTGGTATAGAAAGTGTTAAAACATTAAACATTAAATATTGAGCTCCCAAAACATCAATATTTTTAAATAGTCCAATCAAAGGAAGCTTGGGCAAAGCTAATGGAATTTAAGCATAAGCTAATTGTAACTTCAAGTTCCAGGTGAAGGTTATTTTTTTTTTCTTTTTTTTTTACAAGTTCAAATCAAACCATTCAAGCATGAAACATGAGAAATCATCTAGCACAGCAGTTCAATAAGCCAACATGAACATTTCATAACCATCATCTGCTGGTTGGGATGATCTGCTTAGGCTACTATAGTTCGTATCAATCCAACAAGTAGCAGTTCAGTTCGTTTGTTTGTTGATCAGAGTCTCTCACCGCACCTGCAGTCTCTTCAAATTGCTGCTTTACGTCCTTGCCCGAATGCGCGCCGTGGACCAGATGAACGCGGGGTTGTTGACAATGAAGACAGCAACACAGCATGGCAGGACTCAGGAGAGTAGACCCAGACGTTGCTGTCAAGTTTTCACTGTTACAGCCCTTGGATCCAAACGACAGAGTCTCGACTGATGCATAGGACGATCTTTATTTATTTGTCCATCCGTGACGTCATTATATAGCACCGTGAAAACTGCATTGGAAACGTACATAAACAGACAAACAAACATTTCACATAACGGTTTCCACAGCACAGTACAAACACTAAACTAAATAACATTGGTATCAAAACTACAAGGATTACATTATTACACAAGACATAAAATCATTCATTCACAAATTACATTATACAAAGTTACAACCATAATCAAATAAACAACAAAGCATACCTTGTTGCGCTCTCCAAGGAATGTAAACGAAAAGGTCCTTTATTCCGTTTAAAACACACGATCAATACATGATACAAAAGGATAAAAGTCGCGACGCACAGGAATACAAAGGCGAAACAAAGACGCACCAAACGTTCCTGCTGCCGATCGACTACATCACTTCACAGGTGCTTCCAGCTGTACTGATTAACGGTGCGCCAATAGGGACAGATTTATATAGGCATACGGGTATCGAACTCGGGTCAAATCCCACACGTCATTTCAAGGCATACATACATACTGAATATTATTTAGTAAACAGCAAAGGATATTGTCTAGACATATTTAATCTCAAGTGGTCCGTTACAGGATCTATCAATCAATGGATCCCAAACTGCATTAAAATCAGCTCCTACTATTAATGAGTAATCAGGTAGTTTCAACATAGCTGCAGTTAGTACAGCATAAAAGTTAGCGTCATACAAATTAGGGGCGTATGCAGAAATCAGCGCAATTTTCCGGTTAGAGCATTCTATTTTAGCAATAGTAATTCAACTATCTGCATCAGACCACACATCTAACAGTTTAATATAAAAATGTCGCTTAGCTATTATTGCTACTAAAAGAAGAAGAACTTATGTTATGGTAAAAATCTATTTGCCAATTTTGCGTTATCCGCCAATAAAAGGTGCGTTTCACTCAGTAAAGCAAGGTCCACTTCCTTCCTTTTTAGCCACGTTAGTACACTTGTGCGTTTATGCGGTATATTGAGACCCCCTGTATTCCAGATCAGGATATTCAAATTAGCCATAGTCTAAAAAAGATGCAGTATGATTGAATGTAATTCGTTTGGAGTAGGACACTATAATAGATACATATTCACTTGTTAAGGTTCCAGACTTCTTTCTCAGTGGCTACACGCCACACTCCCACAACAATAACAAAAAATAATAAAAAATGCCTCATAAAAATAGAGAAGCAATAATGGAAAAAACTAAATAACTGAAAAAGAATTTCTTATCCCCTGGAGCTCTTGTCTTCAGTGTAATCACTTCCCTTTTATTTATTTTTACACCCCCTCCCCTCTTCACTTCCCCCCATGTTGGTCACCTGATATTACTGAATGGGGAGGGAAGTTGCTTATTGGGCAGACTTTTTTATTTATTTTACTACTGAGAGTTCTCCTCTCCACATACTTTTTAACATTCAGTCATTGTGACCTTCTAATGTTTGAGAGAAAAATATCAGTGCAAAATAAATACATATTAAATTCGTACCATTCCTTGAACACCCCTCCCTTCACAATGCATGTGTGTGTGTGTATCCCAGTGTGAGGATTGGTTCTTTCCCCACCACAGGCTTCTTAAAGTACTGTGATGATTGGTCCGTTCCCCGCCACACGCTCCGTTCCTTTAAGGTACTATGTGATTAATGCGTGCCGTGTTGATTGGTGCTCTCCCCGCCACACGCTTCTGGAGCAAGTATCAATTTCATCCCGCAGCTGTCACAGCTTGTAATCAGCGCCCTGTGGCTTTATATACCCTGATCCCCCTACTATCGATGTTGGATCGTTCTGAATACTCCTGCATTTGCCTGCCTTCCCCGTCGCTGTTTGCTGTCTTTTGCTCTCCAGGGCCCTCATTCATCAACGTGGCGTGGAAAATTTTCTATTTCCACACGTAAGCACAGAATGTAGAATCAGTGCACGCACAGAAAAATCGGGATTCACCACACGTGCGTACGCAGGTTCTACGCACACCTGTCATGATGAATATGAATTTGATCCTACGTTTGAGCTTGTGCACTGTTTTAAGTATTTGCATACCAGAACCGCCCCGATTATCCATATATGGTCATGAAACACCCCCATGGGATGTGAAATAATGGACTGACCCGAGGGAATTGCGTGTTATGGAGAAATACGAGACAGGCTGACAGACATGTACACGTACCGTGATGTCGGATATGATATCTCTTAAAGACCATATTAACTAATAAAGCCCATGCTGGAATATGACTGCCTTTTCCCGTGTTGTTTGATTAATACCCAGGGATTAAAGTTCTCCTCAATTTTATTCCGAATCGCGATGGATCTTCCGTCAATTTTCTACCTGCTGCATATTTCTAGAGGCATACTACAATCTATTTTGATGTCAGTATTGGGTAGCCTATATAAACAATAATACGAGAGCATATACAAGAACAATGAATCTCACTGCATGTATGATGTAGCCTGCCTTTCAATACATGAACTTGAATTCCATCATGTTTGTGTGCGGGACTCACAAGGCTGTTGTCACAATGGGTGGTACCGGTACAGTAATAACAGTCTACACAATATCACGATGGACCATGCCATAGCCTATGTTCTAGTATTATGACATGATCTGTGAGACAAATGTTCTAGAATGTCTGATTAAGATATCATACTCTGACAGCATGCCTTTGATCAACAAAAACGCGAACTTGAATCCCATCATCATATTTACATAGTCTGTCCACTATCTGGTGTCATTGCAATGCGTTTTTTATTCTTTCTTATACAGTAAAAAGGGGGAAGAACACTATCGTGGGTGTTCATATGACTTGTATTCTGCTTACAGCTTCGAAATTCCACTTGTTTCGTTTAACGTAAAGCCTTTTAAATATAATCAAAACGTTCCCGTGTTTCTGCGGTCTGTGCGCAAAATAATAACGAGTTGAGCTACGCGGAGCGCAGTCAGTCAGTACACCCCGTATATTCCGATAACGCTATATAAACCATGCTGCATTCATTCTGAGAGAAAGATCTATTATTCCAAATGCTATTTATAGGGTTTTGACCATAATTACACTACTGTTGCTATTTTACAATGAACTATAATGAATTACGGTTCATACAGAACATGCCAGTGTTGAAACTAATGCACAGAAGCTCATTTCCTTGTTGTAATAATATATTCTACCACTGGGCATCAGCTAAGTGTGCTCCGAGCTGTGCGTAAATATAAGCACGGAGTCAAGTTCAAGTTGAAATTGATGAATCCCACTCTTTGCTTAGAAATGGTCGTACGCACAGGTTAAGCACAAATCTGTGCGTAAGACACGTTGATGAATGAGGGCCCAGGACTTTCGTGGAGAATCCCTGTGGAGAACCTGGTTTCCCGTTCTGAGCTGCGCCTCGTTATCTGCCCGCTTTACGCGTTGCGCTCTGGTGAGTTTTTGGAAACAGTTCTTTTGGATCATCAGTTTTTGTGTGTTTGTGAAACACCGAAGAGATCCCGTTTTTGTTTGTACTGTTCTCACCTATTTTTGTGTTGGATTTACACTTTGGATTACCGTATTGTTTTTTCTCTGGACTCTGCTAACTGTGTGTGGTACACCGAAGATCAAGTCACTTGGATATATACTGGATCAGTCACCTCTCTGTTTCTGTTGTGCGCTGGGCTAACTCAGATTTCTCTCTCTCTCCGTTTCCACCGTGAGTGAAAGCTGGGAGGATCTGCAGAGCCGCTTCAGACGTCACAAGCCAATTCCTCACCACCACCTACTGGGAGTATCTGCAGAGCCGCAACTATCTTCACATGCCAGATTCCCCGTTTGTTCGGTTGCTCAACTTCATTCCATCTTGTAACTCTGAAAATAAATACGCCCTTGCTTTGGCTAACGCTGAACAACTCTCTCTGTGCCGTTGCGTTTGAGGTCGGTTACAAACCCTAACACCCAGTGTGTGTGTGTGTGCCGCTCAAATTGCATGTCCAGTTTGTTGCATGCCGATTAAAGACCCCCTAAAGAGGTCCTGCATTATATTATTAAACACATGAAACATCACAAATTGTGCTGCAGTTTCAGAAAGTAAATCAAGCAATGTGGTTGCAATAATCATGGAATGCTGCTAATCTTGTTAAATCAAGACTTCCGGTTTGCGATGAACAGGTAAGAAGCCACAGGAAAGAGCTCCCGGTCAATAAATACCAAAAAAGGAAGGAAAACGATTCAAAACTAAATAAAAAGTGAAGATTTAAGGACTAAACAAGGAAGAAACAATGAAGACGAGGATGAGTGAGAGAAGAACGGCCCCAGATGAAGAAAGTACACAGATGAAAAGAAACCAACACAAGGAGATGACGCAACAGGCGAATCAAGCTAGCGAGACGCTAGCCGACAGCGCAGGGATACCCATGGGCAGAGCAGCTACAGGCTAGTATCCAAGCTAGCATGCAAGCCAATATAGAGGCGAACCAGGCTAACACACAGATTGGGCTAGAAGCAATGCGTGACATACGGAATATCGAGAAGCTCAGGGAAGAATTGAAGCAGGGACAGGATGAGCTCAGAGAAGAAGTGAATACGAGACTCGAGACAGTTAACGGAAAGATACAGAAGCAAGAAAAAGACATAGAAGCGATAGAAGAAAGAACAGCCGAGGTAGAAGAATGGAGCACAGAAGTACAGGAGATCCTGATAGCCACTATCGAATAACAAGAGAGAATGCAAGAAAAGATAACTGACATGGAGGGAAGATCAAGGAGGAACGATATACGCATATGGGGACTGAAAGAAGGGATAGAGGGAGACTCGATGACCAGGTATGTGGGCAATCTAATCCGAAAAGAGTTGGAAAAGCCAGAACTCGACAAGATGGAGATTCAAAGAGCCCACAGGGCACTGGCCCCGAAACCACAACCAGATAAACCTCCGAGAGCAGTTATTGTAAACTTCTTGAGATTCGAAATGAAAGAAAGCATTCTCAGAGCAGCCTGGCAGGCGAAGATAGAAGTAGAAGGAAGGAAAGTGACTTTTGATCACGACTATTCAACAGAGGTGGCTGTGAGGCGTCGGAGCTATGCAGAAATAAAAATAATTCGAAAGGAGAAAGAAATCAGGTTCCAATCACCTATGACCTCGCTGAAGGTACACTGGTACGAAGGCACCAAGCTATACAACAGCGCACAAGAGGCGACGAGGGACATGGCCCGGAGAGGATGGTTGGCGCCGGGAGGAGGAGGAGAGAGACCGACGCTGATGCAGAGGATGGAGAGAGTGCGCAGATGGACCAGAGTTGAGAGACGAGGACGAGGAGAGGAGGACGGGAGAGGGAAGGGAGGGGACCTGAAGCGATTCGAGGCAGATCAACAATGAAGACGGACAAAGAAACACAGGAAAAGGGGCATGGAGGAGGAGACGTAAAGGGCCACTGTGATCTGAGGGAGGATAAGTACAAAATAGAATAAACATGAAAAGACTACCCAATATAAACACATACACAGAGGATAATGGGGGATACAAGGGAGGAGTGAGAATAGCTACAACAGAGGAAGATAAATGAACAATCACTCCAAGGAAAATTAATTAAGGACACAAGTCTACAACACATAGGGAATAAATAAATATAAACACACAGGGAACACTACACATTGGACTGATATGGAGGCATAATGGGATTACATGTGGCACACAATACAAATAGACTCGCTGATAAATGTCTCTGAACAATATGAAAAATAAATACAGAGCATTGACCGGGAGCTCTGGGGCACTTCACAGAATAAATGTTGGACTTATATAGTGAGCAAGGGAGAGCCAACACAGGAGGCATCCAAGCCACTAGGGGGAGCCCTCTCACCAGGAGAGCCATTACTCCCCACCCACCACAGGGGACAGGGAGGGGAAAATAGAACTCCCTAATACCTTGGAAGCATCAAACGTAAATGTTGTTTTTTTCTTTTTATGTGTACCAGGTAAAGATAGCAAAGGCTACAACCGCAAATATAATTTTATGTGACATGGGTAAGACAGGAAGGCATTTGGAGAGGAAATATGACGCAAGTTAAAGGTATCAAAATGGTGTAGTTGAATGTGAATGGTATGAACAATCCAACCAAAAGGAGTAAGGTGATGACGAAATTTAGAAAAGAAGAGATGTAAGTAATTTTCTTACAAGAAACGCATTTAATAGCACAGGAACACGAAAAATGTAAGAGATTTGGATATGAAAATACGTTTTACAGTTCTTTTAAACAGAACTTGAGGAGGGGAGTAGCTATATTAATTAAGAACTCAGTGAAATTTGAAATGACCAAAGAAATAAGGGACAAGGAGGGGAGATATGTTGTGGTAAAGGGAAAAATGGAAGGACAAATGGTAACGTTAATCAATGTGTATGCACCTCCGGATAGTGAAAGATATCTGTTTGAAACCATTTTTGATATCATAGCAATGGAAATGGAAGGGATTCTAATATGTACGGGTGATTTTAATGTGATAGTGAACCAGGCACGTTGGAAGGGGGGGTGCGGGGGGTGCGGCAGTATCATTTTATTTTTATTTATTTTATGTTTTTTTTTTATGACAGTATTTATATATTTGTATATTATATACTGTAACTGTATAACTGTAACACTGTATATTATAAGTTTATCCTGCTCAAAGCACTTCACCATTTTAATATTGTGTGTATTGAGCCGTACTGTATTGTAGCCATTCTCCAATCTGTTAAATAAAGTTTTCATTCATTCATTACACTACTGTACGTACACAATCATACGTGTAAAACCGACAAGATTGCAGCAGAGTAGATTTTCGAGTGATGACAGACTGTCACAGACTGATTGGATGACAGGTGAAACAACTAATTGTATTCACCTCCCGTCTCCCGCCCTTCCCACGCGCCACAAACCACTGAGCTACTGTGATACAGTGCTTGCGCAGTCAGTCGATTTTAGCTAGTAGTCAGACTTTGCTAGCACAGAATGTATCACTCGCAGAAAAGAAAAATATCAGATTTATTTTCGAAAACGTCCCGCCGGTCTCAGTGACAGTCCCACTAAATCTGATAAACGTCAGAGAGAGACAGAGACGACAGGTTCAGCCTCAGCATCAGGTATTGAAGAGTTAACTGAGTCTGTTCCCCTATACCCCCCCTCAGGTGCCAGGGGCTTCCACTGAGGGGTGATGCAAATAGGGATGGGGTGTTATGGCAGCTCATGATGGAAAGAGTGCGCACCGAGTCTGATCCCGAGTTGAAGAATTGGCTCCAAAAGAGAGACAACTGGATGTCCAACAACATCCAAAACGAAATCTTCAGCTGTTTGCCCATGATATTCAGCGACAAATTAGAGGCAAAGCATCCAAAAGCCCATTCTTTGGCTTGAGTGCTGACGGAACCACTGATGTCACTCACTGGAAAAGAACAATTCTCGTGTAATATACAGTTCGCCGATGACAACTTGGAAGCTCAAAACTTCTTTCGGGGTTTTTACAATGCCCGGCCCAGACACAACAGCCGAGACGCTGTTTTTGTGTATAAAATACTTTTACGCCTCGACCTGCCCATGAGGCTGATAGGATACTGTTTTGATGGGGCCAGCAACATGTCTGGGGGGTACAGGCTAGACCAGGGGTTCCCAAACTTTTCAGGCCGCGACCCAAAAAAAACTGTGTCAGAGAGCCGCGACCCCCACTATTATAGGAGGTAAACAAATAAAAAATAATTTTTTTTTTTTTTTTTTTTTTTTTTTATAAATGGAAATGTATGGTTGAAACATGGAAACATTCAAACGCACACACACTAATAAGCATTGGAGGCTTTTAACCAGGGCCAGACATCATTCAGGCCAGGAAATATAGTGCAAAATATAGCCCTAATCAGGCCACTTTTTAAGCAGGGGGTCTGGGAGTCCCCCACCAGGATTTGTTTTGTTACAAAGACTTCATTTCCTGCATTCTGGTGCAGGAATTTTTTTATTTGTACCCTTTAAATGCCAGTGTTTGTGATGACATCACAAATTATTGTTAAAAAGCAGGCTAGCATATGTATGATTAGCAACAACACAGATTTTTATGGATTTTCGGTTTTTTTGTAATTGATAAATACAATATTTTATTCAACTTCAGCCCTGATCATAACACCACATATTAATTTTATAATTCTAACCCTTTAAATGCCAGTGTGTGTGATGGCATATATTTGCAATATATCAAATGCAAAGTAGATTTTTCTGGGGGGGATTATTACAGGCTAGCATGTGTCAATGTCAATGATTAGCAGTTTTTTGTAAGGGTCCCGCCTCCACCAATCACATGCGGCTCCCTTTGTGTGTGTGTGAGAGCAAGAGAGAGAGAGAGAGAGATAGTTCTCCAACTTGTGTGAGTTGCAGTGATCTCCTGGTTGTTCCCCACCTAGGTTATCTAACTATTGCGCTGGTGCAACTAGAAACACTGGCCTAGCCTGCTTCTAAGTTCAGTGGCCTGACTGCAAAAAAAAATTATGTTTTTTTTTTGGACATTTTATTTTATTTTTTTTATTATTATCTGGCGACCCCCCCGCGGCGGCTCAAAGGCCGCACCCCCTACCGATTTAAAGTTCCAACGTGCCTGTACTGAACTATGACATGGACACCACAAGTACAAAGAAATGGAGGACACACATCAGCAAATATATGAATGTACAAATGACAGAAATGGGAATTACGGATGTGTGGAGAGAAATGCATGCATTAGACAGGGAATACACACACTACTCGCACCCACACACAACGTATTCAAGGATAGACTATTTTCTCATGACAACGGGGGACAGATACAGGGTGAAGGACTGCAGGATAGGGGTAGCGGACATATCAGACCATAGTGCGACATATCTGACAGTAGATCTCAAAAGTAGACGGAGAAGCACAGTCTGGAGGCTGAACGTAGGACTATTAAATAACAAGGGTTTAGTAAATGAAATAAAAGGGGACATAGCCAGATACAAAGAAGAAAATGACAATGGGGAGGTAGATCCGAATATTTTATGGGATGCCCTGAAGGTAGTAATACGAGGCAAATTGATTGCGAAGACAGCACTACTTAAGAAAGCCAGAATGGAGACATATCAAAATCTAATAGGAAAACTGAAAGAACTAGAGAAGAAACACCAAAACTCAAAGGACCAGGAGACACTTAGGGAAATCAAGGGTGTGAGGGGAAGAATAAACAGGGAACTACTGACAGAAATAGAAAAGAAAGCAAGATATATAAAACAGACATACTATGAGGGAGGACCGAAAGCGACTAGACTTTTGGCTAGAAGGATTAGGACACAACAAAAACTAAACACGATACATACAATAAGGGATACAAAGACTAACAAGATATTGAGAGAGCCAGCTGAAATAGAGAAGACATTTGAAGAATACTACAAGACACTATACACACAACCGATAGCAGCAGAAGAAGAGGAAATAGAATTTTCTTTAGGAGAGCTAGATTTGCCATCGATAGGAAAAGAACAGAACGAAATGCAGAAATCACAGAACAAGAAGTAGAGGATGCAATTAGTAGAGCAAAGAATAGCAAATCTCCAGGTAGTGACGGATTCCCATCAGAATTCTACAAGACATTTAGACAGGAACTGACTCCCATATTAGAAGCAGCATTTAGACACACGATGAAAGAGGGCATAATGCCACCCTCATGGAAATAAGCCATAATTACCACAATACCAAAAGAAAGAAAAGATAAAGAGCTATGTAGCAGTTTCAGACCTGTGTCCATACTTAACGTGGATTACAAGATGTATACATCGATAATATCCAAAAGATTTGAGACGTTTATGCCAGACATCATAGATGAAGATCAGACCGGATTCATTAAAGGAAGACAGACGCAGGATAATATAAGGAAGACATTGCAGGTAGTGGAGGAGATACAGAGGGAAGGAGGTAGTGCAGTACTGGTTAGTCTAGATGCAGAAAAGGCATTCAACAGTGTGGGCTGGGTATTTATATACAAGGTACTAGAGAAGTTTGGTTTAGACAAAGACGCAATGAGAACAATTAAAGCACTATATCAGGAACCGACAGCAAGAATTAAGGTAAATGGCAGCCTGACGGACCGAATCAAACTAGAGAGGGCTACCAGACAGGGCTGTTGTCTTTCGCCAATGCTCTTCGAACCACTGGCGCAATTAATTAGACAGACTAAGGACATCAAAGGGGTAGAGATAAAGGTGACAGAACATAAACTAGGTTTATTCGCAGACGACGTGATAGTATATATGAGACAGCCAGACACAAGCTTCCCGGTACTGATGGATCTACTGAAAGAATATGGGCACTATTCAGGATATAAGCTTAACGTGACGAAGACACAGACCTTAACATGGAACTATACTCCAACGACAGAAATTAGGGAAAGGTACGGAATTAGATGGGACATGGACAAGATTAAATACTTACAAGAGGAGTGGGGAAACTGTTTGATGCAAACTATATACAGATTAATCAGAACATCAAGAGAGACTTAGAAAGATGGACAGTAATGCCCCTAGACTTCAACTCAAGGATAGAAATCATCAAGATGAACATACTACCAAGGTTATTATACCTATATCAGTCTTTACCCATACCAATACCACAAAACCAATTCAGAGAATGGGACAGACTGATATCGAGATTCATTTGGGCAGGGAAAAGGCCGAGGATCAGATATGTTACTCTACAACTAAAGGAGAAGGGGGGAATGGCAGTACCCAATCTGAGAGACTATTACTATGCAGCACAGCTCAGAGCAGTGACATGCTGGTGCAATGTAAATTATAAAGCCAGATGGAAAGACATTGAAAAGGAAGGGGAGGGATACAATGTACAGGCACTAATAGGGGACAGGAACAATTGCTAGATCCAATCACCAAATTCACTCTAAATATATGGAACGCATTAGTAAAAACACATAGGTTAGAAAAAGAATCCAAGGTCTTGAGATGGGTAACACATGACAATAGATTCAAGCCGGGGATGGGAGATCATGGATTCAAAAGATGGGAAAGGGGGGGGGGGGGGGGGTAACAGCGATGTGTACAATGATAGAAAAGGGAGAAATACAGACCCTACAAAAACTGAAAGAAAGATTTGGACTAGAGAATAAAGACCACTTTAGATATCTACAGATTAGAGACTATTACAACAAAGAAATAAAAGGAGACAAGGACGAAGAACAGAATGGAATAATTAGGATGATAGTAAGGGCGTATGAAGGGAAGAAAGGGAGGGTCATATCAGCAATGTACCAAGCAATAATGGACAGTGAGGGGGATACAACCAAATACATAAAAGAAAGATGGGAGAAGGAACTAGAGATCGAGATTACAGAGGAGGAATGGTACAACATATGCAAAGTACAGCACTCAACAACTGGTTCAAGGGTATGGAGGGAATTTGGATGGAAAAACATAATTCTATTCTTTATAACACCAGAGATAAAAGGCAAATATGCACCAGCACAGAAATCTTGTTGGAGAATGTGTGGAAAAGAGGGGGCGAACCACACACACATATTCTGGGAATGTCAGAAAATAAGAAATTATTGGGAAGGAATCGGAGAGACAATAAACGAAATAATAGGATACGAAATACCCCAGACAGGCTTAGTGCTATATCTAGGAAATCTGACGCAGGGAGATATACAGGGGAAAGACAAATATCTGATAAAGATACTACTAGTGGCAACCAGGAAAGCAATAACCAGACTGTGGTACAAGGAAGATCCACCAACTAAGGACCAATGGGTAGGAATAGTAGAGGAGATACAAGAAATGGAGAGAATAACACATATGCTGAGGCTACAGGAGGAGAAATTCAAATCAAGATGGGAAAAATGGGACTATAAGACAATTAGGAACGACACCAAAGAAGAAGGACAGGAACTAAGAGAAGAGACTGAAATGTAAATACTCAATGTACCGATGACTAGGGTTGGGCACCGAGAACCAGTTCTTTTTTTTTTACTTTTTTTTTTTAAATTAAACTGTATCAAGTCAACTGACAATGTGAATAGTATGAAGAAAATAAAAGATTTTTCCAAAAAAATTAAAAATCTCCTGCAAAATAAGCTGTGACCTGTTTTGACCTGCACCTCAATCGGAATCGAGAATCCTTTAGAACAGGAATCGAAATGGAGAATCGGAATCGGAACCGATGCCCAACCCTACCGATGACCCCATGCCACTATTATGTTTACTTTTATTTATTATTTATGTCTTGTTTTACTTGATTGAGATGTTATTTTCTTATAATTTTGTCTGTCAATGGTAATGTTGTAATGGTGTTGAGGTTGATGTTTGTAAGTCAAAAAAATTATTGCAAATAAAAATGTAAGTAAAAAAATATATATATATCTTGTTAAATCACAGTGTACAGTATATTTGACTCAATACTACATTTAACACCACTTACATTTTTTTTAAAAGAAATCTTGTTAAATCACAGTGTACAGTATATTTGACTCAATACTACATTTAACACCAGCACTGTATGTATTTAGGCTCAAAGTTGAAAATGTACTGATATATTTAAGCAATAGCTCATGACAGGCTGTGGTATTTGGTTATTATATCACAGCTAAGGGGTGTAGTTCTGCTGACAGCCTTATAATAACCATAATACCATGGCGTGTCGTGAGCTATTGCTTTTAGAAAACAGTCACCAAGTAGGGTGGCTGGGTAGCGCAGCGGACTAAGTGCCTGCCTACCACCGCAGAGACACTGGTATCGAATCCAGCTGTCAGCGGTACCTCCGGCTTGGTCGGTCGTCCATACTAACACAATTGGCAGTGTTAGCAGGTGGGAAGTCGGTGGGGTGTATCCTGGTCGTTGTAAACAGCGACTCCTACAGGTTGGTCGGGGCGCCTGCCCAGCGAGGAAGGGAACTGGGGGAAGTAGTGTGATCCTCCCATGTGTTACGTTCCCCCAGTGAGAGTCCTCGCTGTCAGGTGAAAAGAAGCGGCTGGCTGACTCCACATGTATTGGAGGAGACATGTGATAGTATCTATCAACCCTCCCTAGACCGGCAAGTGGGGGGCAAATGCGCACAACGGCCAGGAAGGGAATTGGCATAATGACTAAAATTGGGATGGGAGAAAAAATACAGAAGAAAGTATGGCGATATGAATACCTGGCAAGGTTCCATAAAATAAACACACTGTAACAGTTTCA
>NC_140171.1:42323557-42331057 GCF_963971535.1 Notolepis coatsorum
GCTGTATCCGTCACAGCCAATCAGTGCATAATGCGTTGTGCGTTGAAATATGACTATTATGTTGGAATCCGGGCGCGATTTGAAGCGGTCTAGCCAGTAGCGTCAAGAATATCTGTAGCCGCATTTCGCGGAGACGCTCTCTGATTGGCCGACGCCAGTATTTTTTTCCGTAGCAGAATTTCACAGAGACGATCTCTGATTGGCCGAATCCAATTTCTAATGTTCCAATTCTAGGTTATTCCTAGGTTGGTCGGTGGAGATAGTTGTGTTGTTGTGAGAATGATGCAGGCAGCTGTTTGTCTTAGACGAGCGTGCCGTGACTGCAAGTTCTTTAGACTGTTAAGCTTAGGCACTCTTTCAAAGTTGGTTAAGGTTAGAGTTTGTCTTAGAGCATGGCGATAGAACGCCAGGTAGTTTGCAGTCTGTTCGAGCGGAAATGGACAAAGGAATGTACTTGTGTTGTGCTAACGAGCTAACACTTGGCTAACAAGCTATATGGCTGATGCAGTCTGGAGACAGACTACAGTGGACAGTGGTCTGGAATACATCATCAGTGGATTATACATGGACGTTTCAACTAAACAGTGAGTCTCTCTCTCTCTCTCTCTCTCTCTCTCTCTCTCTCTCTCTCTCTGTGTGGTTAACGTTAACGTTTGTAAATAGTTTTTTTTAGGAGCAGTACTGTTAGGCTACTGCTGGCCATTCATGAAGCGAGACATTGCTGATTGTTTATTTATTTTATAACACAAGACTATGACTACCAACTGCCTAGCCAGCCGTGTATCAATCTTGGATGCAATAATAACGTTACCGCACACTGACTGTGTCGATGGCTCATTGATTTAACTACTGCAGCTCTCTCGGATTGAAAATACGTGGATTATGGCTTGTTCAATATCGTCTATGTTTGAATGAATGAATGAATGAATGAGAACTTTATTAACAGATTGCAGAATGGGTACAATACAGTACGGCTCAATACACACAATTGTTAAGGGGATGCAGACCAGAGAAAGACGTTTGTCTTGTTTACATCAGGGTCCCAGATTTTCGATTCATATCGATAGTTTAATAGCTAGCCTTGGCTCGTTTAACAATATGCAAAATATGTGTACAGCCCTGTACTCATACTGAAGTTATTCTTGGTATATAATAGGTCTGATTGTGTAACGAATCGATTCCACGTCGCGCTGTGTGTGAGAGAGAGAAGGAGAGAGGGAGAGATCTGCCTGTGTTTGGAGACGGGGCGAGTTTTGTTTCTAACTTTTCTATTTATATATTGTGTTTCAAGTTGTGAATTAGAGTCTAGACTATACTTTATTTGACTGGTTGTGTGTTGTTGTAGTAACAGCTGAGCGACTCGTTCATAAGAGCCGATTCATTGCCGTGAGCGTGAGTCGAATCGCTCACGTCTTGCCATGAGTCTGTTGCGTGGTACTGTACTGTACATGTTTGCAAAATGTTTGGTATAGCGCCCCTAGTGGCGAAGTACCCACCGGCCGCCACTGAGCCCAGATGGTGACATTTTCTCTAGAAAGCGAACGGTGACCTCTTCACACTCGTCTCCCACTGAGGTTTGACCAAACCCAGGGACTAACGGGGTCGGGGAACAGATATTGTAATCTATACCCATGATGTTCTAGTTCATTTTAATGAAATGTATGCATATTCTTCCCTGCGAAGAATTTGGGGCAGCGGTATCAGTGAGTTCTCAGGGATGGAGGAGGTACAGAGTGAAAATGGGTCACTTTAGCAGAGGGACTGAGAGAAAGACATCATTAGGAACCCCCAGTGCAGTCGTTCCATGACCATTCTAGTTCTGCCCCAGCATTCCCATTCCACACTCGCGGGATTACAATATTACATATAACATTTGCGACCTCGTCAAAAGCAGAATATAAGCAGGTGGTGTCAACCAGCGCCCTGCCCCCAGCCTCTGACATCCTGCCGCTTCTTACCCTGCCTACACTTCTCTCTCTCTCCCTATCCCTCTCCCTCTCTCTCTCTCTCTCTCTTTCTCACACACACACACACACACACACACACACACACACACACACACACACACACACACACACACACACACACACACACACACACACACACACACACACGACACTCCTGAGAAAAATGTTTCTTATCCATAACTGTACAGGGTTGTTAGTGAGAGGGAAGTGAAACAGGAATTAGCATGTTAGCAGTGGAATAGAGTATTTTTCTGATGGGTTGATCACCCAGTCAGGGTGCCTCTAGTTTAGGAGCCTCCTTGTCTCTTAAAGTCTCACATGCCCTTTTCTCATTGTACAGTAAGTACAAAAGGATTATTATAAGATTATCATTCAAATGATAAAAGCACCAATATATCTGACATAAAGACATGGAAAGAAAAAACATGAATACTAAGAGAAATAATGGGACAGAACAATGCAATTTACTTCATTTCTCCTCGTATCTTGCTTCTTTTCCCATCCTCTCATTTCTCTCTTCTTTTTCTACCTCTCTTTTAGTCTTCTGAAATCCTCTCAGACAAATACCCTCACTCTCTCTCTCTCTCTCTCTCTCGCTCGCTTACTGCCTCAAGCATAGCATAGTCTCTAATATGTCTTTAAAAGTAGGACGCCGCTGACTAATTTGTAGCACCTCGAAATGATCATTCAGAATTGCTGTCATGAATCCACGGTTAAGAGAGCCACCCCTAGAGCACATGGCGATATCAGCTGCTCTGGAGAAACGCCAGAATGGTTTTCTCTTTGCTTGTTAAATGTTAGTACATTATAATACAGGATTATTTCACGGCGTGTGGCTGTTTCTCGGAGGCAGGCTTTTTGCATAAGCAGCTATTGTACATTACATGCCTGTTACTGTACATTGTAACTCAAACATAGGCAGCATGGAGCTACATACTGCATGAGGTCACCAATCTACACACAATTCAAATTGTGGAAGGGATGGCCAGGAAAGTCCAACCAGACTGCCTTATTTACTGGTCTTATTTACTGGTCTTATTTGCTGATCTTATTTGCTGATCTTATTTGTTGATCTTAAGCCAATCGTTTCCATACTTATCACTCCAAATACCCCCCCCCCCCCCCCCACAACATACTCCCCCCTAGTCCTAGTCAGCCCCCAGCTAAAACCCAGTAAACCCCCCATCTCCCCCTCAGCGTATGCCAAACGCACATCCAAGGACTACCCCACCCCCTTCTTTTTCTCTTTGCTGCAATTCTAAAGTTAGTTATTCACTCTGCTTTGCATGGCAAAATGTAAACATAGGCTCTTCTGGTCTGTGTATCGTAAATCATTTTGTCTGATTTTGTGGGGCAGTCCATCTCTGGGCACAGCCGGCTCATAGCATTTTCAGGGGATGAGATGGAGACTTTTTGACCCTCATCTCTACAACCACATGAAGTAGAACCTCATCCATCCAAACTCCTTGAGAATGGAGGTGGTTCAGCCTTTCATTTAATTTAATTCCAAACCATTATTTAAACTCGAAAGGCAACTGATTAACAATGGTTTTACATTCCGCAACAGAGGGGAGAATCTCAAGCTTTAAGGACTGTTGGAGTTCATTCCATGAACTTGGGGCATCATAGCAAAATCCAGATGTACCCTGTTCCGAGTAAAATCAGGGGACATTGCATGTATTAATGAGACATTTCCCACATTTAAAGGAACACGCCAACATTTTGCAAAATTTGCTTACTGTCTTCTCCAGAGAGAGACAAGAAGATAGATACCAGTTTCCTCTCTGTGGGTTCAGTAGAAAGCTATCTGGCTGCATGTTAGCCTAGCTTAGCACAATGCATGGAAGCGGACAGTGCCCGTTAGCCGAGGCATTTGTTTGTTTGTTTATTAACACAGTTAAACAGAAGTAAAAACAATACATAATAAGTTATAACGATTGTGAAGGAGAAGTTAGAAGCCTAGAGGCTTATCAAGAACTTCCCCTGTTTTATAAAATCAAACATACAAAAATACAAAAATATGCATATTATAAAATACCAGAATACATTAAAAAGATTTGTGTTAAAGCTAACCGGCACTGTCCGCTTCCATTCATTGTGCTAAGCTAGGCTAACATGCAGCCTTTCTACTGAACACACAGAGAGGAAACTGGTATATATATTCTTGTCTCTCTCTGGAGAAGACGGTACGCTAATTTCCCAAAGTGTTGGCATGTTCCTTTAAGCTTAGTCAATAGAATGAGAACATTGATAAAGTCTTGTAAGGATATTCAAAGCTAACCATAAATAATTATAACTGTGGTGATTAAAACACACACTGTAATGGCTTGATAATTGAACACCCGGCTAAATGATGGGGGAAGGTTTCGATTTTCTTTATGGGGAGTTGTGACATGTTAAGGGCTTCTAATATGTTATACAATGTCACTACACATTATAATCCACTGGGATTGTATGCCTTCAAAGATTAAGTGCTTCTGAATTTAATTACATTCTAATAAGTTAGGTTCTGTGGTACAGTATGCCAATAGTAGACGTTAAAAACTTTAAATCACAAATAGTCCAGGCCACTAATAGTTATTTTAAGTCAAACAAATGAAGGTTCACTGAATATTGACTCAAAATACCCCATGTAGCTAGAAAACCTGGGTTGTTTTAAGTTGAACCAATTCATTTTGAATGTTAATGACTCTTTTATGCTAGCTGTCTCTTTCACGGTTTGTAGGATGTGGAGTGACCTACAAGGAGGACCATAGCTGGTGGTTCAGTCATTTCCATTTCCCCCTGGTTCTTATGGAGACACTCTGTCTCATGGGTTCCAATTGACCTATCTCAAGCATCCCGGGGAAGCAGCAGCAGCAGCAGTTGTGATTGGAGGATCAAGAGAACAGGGGGTGGAGCTTGAGATAGGTCAATCGAAGTCCTATTGAAGTCCTATTGAATTATTCAGTCATAATTAGTGCATCATGCGTCGTCCCAAAATGTTTCATCATCCTTATCCTGGTATATATAGATGCCTAAATTCTGTGTTCCGATGGCCTCTCGTATACCTGATGCTGCTCACAATGTTGGGAGAACAAGCTGAGGTTGTTCACACAGAGCCAGTGTGTCGTGCTGCTCAGATGGTCCCTGGTCCCAACCTTTCGTACTGTTCTGGGCGAGCTACACACCTGCTCCTAAAGAGTCAACTCTTCTCTCCGACTGTACAGTACAGACTGATCAGACTTGAGTTGATGAAAGAGGTAACCTTACTTAAGCTTCGACTGCCTACATACATAAAAAAATATATATAAAAGTGCCATCTGATGCCCACTCTTCTGGTCTCCTTATCCACTGTCCTTGATGTTGAATCTTCTAGACAGAACCACCAACACGTACAGGCAAGAACACATAGGGGAACACACGGAGAGGCAAGAACACACAGGGGAACACACAGAGAGGCAAGAACACACAGAGAGGCAAGAACACACAGGGGGAACACACAGAGAGGCAAGAACACACAGAGAGGCAAGAACACACAGGGGAACACACAGAGAGGCAAGAACACACAGAGAGGCAAGAACACACAGGGGAACACACAGAGAGGCAAGAACACACAGAGAGGCAAGAACACATAGGGGAACACACGGAGAGGCAAGAACACACAGGGGAACACACAGAGAGGCAAGAACACACAGAGAGGCAAGAACACACAGGGGGAACACACAGAGAGGCAAGAACACACAGAGAGGCAAGAACACACAGGGGAACACACAGAGAGGCAAGAACACACAGAGAGGCAAGAACACACAGGGGAACACACAGAGAGGCAATAACACACAGAGAGGCAAGAACACACAGGGGAACACACAGAGAGGCAATAACACACAGAGAGGCAAGAACACACAGGGGAACACACAGAGAGGCAATAACACACAGAGAGGCAAGAACACATAGGGGAACACACAGAGAGGCAAGAACACATAGGGGAACACACAGAGAGGCAAGAACACACAGAGAGGCAAGAACACACAGGGGAACACACAGAGAGGCAATAACACACAGAGAGGCAAGAACACATAGGGGAACACACAGAGAGGCAAGAACACATAGGGGAACACACAGAGAGGCAAGAACACACAGGGGAACACATAGAGAGGCAAGAACACATAGAGAGGCAAGAACACACAGAGAGGCAAGAACACATAGAGAGGCAAGAACACACAGAGAGGCAAGAACACATAGAGAGGCAAGAACACATAGAGAGGCAAGAACACATAGAGAGGCAAGAACACACAGAGAGGCAAGAACACATAGAGAGGCAAGAACACATAGAGAGGCAAGAACACATAGAGAGGCAAGAACACACAGAGAGGCAAGAACACACAGAGAGGCAAGAACACACAGGGGAACACACAGAGAGGCTAGAACACAGGGGAACACATAGAGAGGCAAGAACACACAGAAAGGCAAGAACACATAGAGAGGCAAGAACACACAGAGAGGCAAGAACACACAGAGAGGCTAGAACACAGGGGAACACATAGAGAGGCAAGAACACACAGGGGAACACACAGAGAGGCAAGAACACACAGGGGAACACACAGAGAGGCAAGAACACACAGGGGAACACACAGAGAGGCAAGAACACACAGGGGAACACACAGAGAGGCTAGAACACGAATAAGATGTTGGCACCAGTGAGGCACACATAAGTAGGCCTACTTCACAACTCAAATAAACACCAAAGAGTGTACAACGACCAGCCCACAAAGTGCACATGCAGCCAAATAATATCAAAGCAGACTTCACATATTACACAATCAGCACCAGACAAACGCACAGCCGGCACACAAGGTAAACTCAACACAGGATGAACACCACAGCGGGTGCTGAGGCCACCAAACACACAATAAAAAATAACTTACCATGAACGGACACAGCATTGATTGATGATGGGTGAAAACGCTTTGGAGCATATAGACAAATAGCAGGTGAAGCCGCCACTACACGAGTCCATGAAGCTGTCTCTCCTCAGCCGGTTTAACAAGGCTCCGGTGAAGTTATCTCCCCTCGTACAGCGCGTAGACAACACTGTAACACAGTCTCCCGACTCTCACTTCATCTGTGTGCTGTCATGTGCAATTGTTTCCGCCATTACAAATTCACAAAGCTTCACATGTGCTTTCTGCAAGGCTAAGTTGGTCAACTACTGGCATACCGTAGCTAAGATACATGGCTACTAGCGGTAACTTTACCAGTAGGTTGCATGCCATCCTCGTTGACGTGTAGGCCTGTCACTGCAGTGGCAGATTGAGAAAAGGCTGATACACATTCGTCTGGAATAGAATTGGCAGCAGTGGGCGGTTTTAGTCATTTAGCTAGTAATATCTATTTTCGTGTCTAACCTTACAACCTGCTGTAAATACTCCCACCTGTAATGGGCCGACCAATGCCGTGCATCTTAGTCACGTATGGAGACGGAGAGAGTTTTGCTGTGATGGTTAAATTTGACTGGCAAACAATACCGACGACTGACTTACAGTATGAATGC
>NC_140171.1:42335468-42375987 GCF_963971535.1 Notolepis coatsorum
TGCTTGAGTTCTGAGAGGATAAATCCGCTCCTAATCCCCATCCTCTTCTTCCTCCTCTCCTCCAAACTCCTCTCTCTCTCTCTCCCTCTCTCTCTCTCTCTCCCTCTCTCTCTCTCTCTCTCTCTCTCTCTCTCTCTCTCTCTCTCCCTCTCTCTCTCTCTCTCTCTCTCTCTCTCTCCCTTTCTCTCCCTCTCTCTCTTTCCTTCTCTGTTACAGGAGAATTCTGAGGAGATTTCTTATTCTTTCATTCCTCAAGGATGAAGCAGCTCAGTGGGCCAATGTGTTGATAAATACAGGTGAGGAATGATGATGATGATGGTGCTGGTGGTGGTGGTGATGATGATGATGGTGAGGAAGAGGAGGATGATGATGACCTAGCATAGATTCAAAGTGACAGGTGTAAGCCTGCGTAGACATATTTGTACCCACAGGAACGCACAAACACACACACGCACCCACGCACCCACACACACACGCACGCACGCACGCACGCACGCACGCACGCACGCACGCACGCACGCACGCACGCACGCACGCACACACACACACACACACACACACACACACACACACACACACACACACACACACACACACACACACACACACACACACACACACACACACACACACACACACACACACACACACACACACACACACACACACACACACACACACACACTCACTCACTCACTCACCACTACCACACACACCTTTAACTGCAGTCCCAAACAGATTGTAGACCAGATGTATGTGCCGCTAAAAGCCTGTGCTGTGTTGTCCACTGAGAAAGAAAGGGAGTGGGGAGGATCTTCTAATAGAGAGAGAGAGAGAGAGAGAGAGAGAGAGAGAGAGAGAGAGAGAGAGAGAGAGAGAGAGAGAGAGAGAGAGAGAGAGAGAGAGAGAGAGAGGGAGAGAGGGTGAGTGAGTCCACTCCCAGGTACCCTTGTCCCTGGCTATTCATTATAGTCTTTTCGCGGATGTCTCTGTGCTCTTCATTATAGTCTGTCCCCTATACATCATAGACAGGATGAAAGTTTAACTCAACATCAACTCCCTACAGTAGCAAAACTGCTGCCGTTGCAGTGGACGGACAGACAGACAGACATACATACAGACAGACAGACAGACAGACAGACAGACAGACAGACAGACAGACAGACAGACAGACAGACAGACAGACAGACAGACAGGCAGGCAGGCAGGCAGGCAGGAAGACAGACAGGCAGGCAGGCAGGCAGATAGGACCAGGCATTCCCCCAGCTGTTTTAAAACCACTGATACATTATTGAAAAGGAGCGCTGCTCTCCGGTGCTTCGCTGAGCTTTCCTGTCATGTTAGCGCTGAGGCCTGCATAGCGTCATCTGGCTAAATATAAAGCGTTTGCTCACCGTCCTGCAGCCTGCTCAGAGACGCAGAGGAGCACGTACTGTGTTCCCTCCGAGGCTCGCTGCAGTCGGGCCTGTGTTCGAGTGTGTGACTCATTCGGGGGTCTGCTCCAGCGACCTCCTAAAAACACTGTGCCGCTTGGAAGTAGCGGTTAAACAGTGGTGGAGGAAGTACTCTGATCTCTTTTACACGGGACACCTGGCCAAGGATAGCAGCGACATACAGTTTCAGAATAAACACATACACATTACATTACAAAGTTTTGTACCTCATTTTCTGCATTGTATACACTGTTTACTTATTTTTACTTACTGTACTTAGATTGTACCTAGGTTGTACTTTAGATTGTATATTGTACTGTATATTGTATTTATGTATATTGTATATTCCTCTTTACTTACTTACACATACAATAGGCTTCACCATAGCCTTAAGATCAGGCTGAAGATTGTTCCAAGCAGCAGGTGCTGGAAACCTAAAAGCTTTCTTTCCCATTTCTGTTGGGATTTTGGGAACGACAAAGTGCAGAGAGTCCTTCTAACAGAGATTGTAATCTCCATCGTTAAAATTTAAAAATAGATGATACGTAAATCAGAGCCATACCAAGGACGTCCTTGTAGATCAGAACATACTAATGACTGAGCCGACGTGCACATAAGGAAGGCCCGTTCACTTTCAAATATAATACACAATGCTGAGTAAGAGATCCACAGTTTGTAATACATCTCAGAGCCCCATGATACACACTATCCAGCATGTGGAGACAGTGAGCAGAGAGGCGTTCATATAGAACACATAATGCACCATAATCCATCACAGGTTGTGGTGATGTGTTATAATGCCTCACTGTCACCACATGCTGGATAGAGTAGAAATCTAAATGCCCAGATAAAATTGTGCTACAAAGTCAAAGGGGGCACTGTTGATTAAAGAAAACTACAAAAAACAAGGCTGATTTATTTTGCACATAATCTCACACACATCGAAAAACTTGAAAATAGCTTTGCACACATTCATTTAGTTTGATAGTTATTCGGGGTAAATTAGTTTGACTATGGCCACCAGTGATGTCATCAGAGGACACCGAATTTGTGTATTGTGTTAATTACAGTTCAATGAAATGAACTGTAAAAAAAAAAAATTATTGCATTCATTGCAATAGAGGTTGTTATTTCTTAATCTCCATAATTTAATTGAGCTGTAAATTAACACAACACAAGAACTTAGTGTCCTGGGATCATCACTGGGGGCAAAATATGTTTCCCCTCAAAGTAACTAGATCAGAGTGAAAGTACAAAGTTCCCTAGAATGAAAATAAATATATATACATAAATTGTACAAATATAGTACTTATATAAAAATAAGATAAAACACGTTCCAGCACTGCAGTCAAATTATACGGTTAAGTCAGTGCACTTTGCACAGTGCAATGTTTCACGGGGTGTCACATGGAAGAAATGGAAGTCTTGACATGGGATAATGTGAGTCACGTACTACTGCACCTGATAGACCTGCACCCCCACTAAGCAGTACAGTTACTTTGTCAGTTTTGAGTTTTCAGTGCAGACTTGATTTCTTCTGCAGGAGTTCCCAGTCTGGCCCACAGGTGGCAGCAAAGCAACATATCTAACAGGCATGCTTTGGTATCAGTCCTGATTGGCCCATTTTTACCAGCTAGTCCCTCAGTGGACTCTCCTTCATTTATCTATCTGTCTCAAGCAAGACAGATTCCGAAAACAAATTATTCACCTCGGCCAAGAGGGAAAACACTGGTAAAACCAATCAATACCTCCTGCACGATCAAGGACAGGCATGATACAAGCTCACATTAATAATGTTGTTCTGTTCTATTTCAGCTCCCACTCTTGATGTAAACCTGAACCTGATGTTATAGGATGAACCATGAGCAAAGGTAGGATGCTGTCTTTCACCTGACTTTGTGTGTGTGTGTGTGTGTGTGTGCGTGCGTGCGTGCGTGCATGCGTGCGTGTGTGCGTGCGTGTGCGTGCACATGTGTGTATGTGTATGTGTGTGTATACATGCACACGTGTGTGCGTGCATGTGTGTGCCTGTGCATGTGTGTGTGAACGTGTTCCTGCATGTGTGTGTTTGTGTGTGCCTGTACGTGTGTATGTGCATTTGTGTGTGCCTGCACGTGTGTGTGTGTGTGTGTGTGTGCGTGCGTGCGTGCGTGAGTGTGTGTGAGTGCGTGTGCACGCACATGTGTGTGTGTGTGCTGTGAGGGTTCCTACCTACCAACAGCAGCTGCTCTAATGGCATGATTAGCCCTCAGGTAGCCGATCGGTGGCCCTTGATGTGAGGTTGCTATAGTGACGGTGGATGGAGTGTTGGGGGGCCGAGTGAAGGACACTCAAGAGTTAATATAAGGGGTGCCGAGGAGAAAGGACGGAGTGGGAGGAATAGGAAATGAAGTGCCTGTTGCCTCAGGGGTCTGTGTGTGTATGTGTGTGTGCTCGCCCGCACGCGTGTGCGCATGTGTGTGTGTACGTGCGTGGTGTGTACGTGTGCGTGTACGTGTGCGTGTAAGTGTGCTCCAGAGTCAGATAGGGTGATATTGAAGAGGCACTCCTTCTTGTAATTGTGAATTTGATCAAGATAACTCACTCAAACACACACGCAATCATATGCACATAATCATACACACACAAACACACATCCTGTCGGCGTAGGAGTGGCGGAGACAGAGATCCTGTAATGAGTGTGGGGGGGGGGGGGAGAAGACAGACTGCACTTGTGCCCAAAGACACCGTGGCTGCTTCTACATTCATCGCATGCATCACCTATCAGCTAAATCAACATGTCAAATGGAGCTAGTATGCAGAGCGTGACGAGCAGGAGGAACATCTTAACGCCTCCTTTACACTTGCAACACAACCGCCGTGAAGACGTACAGTAGCGCTTGAAGTGACGTGCGACATCGAGAACGAGGGGGTTGGACTTGAGCCACGGGGGCGACTGATACCCTAACCCCTGTGTTCTTTGTAAATAGGGCAGAGTGGAATGTCATATTGTCGGCATAAAAGGTTAATATAAAAAGTTAAAAGTCACGTAAATATTCATTATGTCTTGAACACAATGATGAAAAATATCCAGTCAAACATTTCAATTACTGGAATTATACGTTCTCCTGGCACCGCCTGGAGGGAACCAGTTCAGTTAATTTCCATTTACCCAACTATTTGTATTAGTCCTGAGGCCCTATTCTCATTAGGCAGCAAAACATCAAACAAACAGCTTCAGACAGCATCTTCTGTGGGTTCTGCCAGGGTCACTTTACTGTATATGATAGAGTCTTTGAGAGATATTACACAGCGTGTCATACAGGGCTGCTTTCACGCATGGATTACACCTATAGACCACTTTAGTCTTGGCTATTCCCGGCTTAATGCCCTACGTGGGAGTGCAGATAGGACAGAGAACAGAGCAGACAGACTAGGAACACGGTGCAGCTGAGAAACAATGTTCATCATATAAAAAAATATCTGATATTGATTGAAGAAGTGCGTCTTTGGTCGACGGCGAAAGATTGGATGGGTTTCGGCTGTCCTAACTGTGGTGGGAAGTTCGTTCCATCATTGTGGGGCAAGGACCGAGGATAGGCGGCTTCTCTTTGATGACCCTCCCGGAGCTCGGATAGGAGTAGGTCTGAGGCGGCCAGAAGATGCAGAGCCTAGGGTTCTTGAGGGTGTGTAGTTAGAGACCATTGACCGGAGGTAGGTGGGAGCCGTTCCCTTCACCGCACGATATGCCAGGTCGAGGGCCTTGAAACGGATTTGTGCGGCAATGGGGAGCCAGTGCAGGTCCCTAAGAAGTGGGGTGACATTGTTTTAGTTTTTATTAAGGATCCCCATTAGCTGGTGCCATGGCTCCCAGCTAGTCTTCCTGGGGTCCACACAACACAATACACAAAACAGTTCATGCATAGATCAATACAAAAGATAAAAACAAGGATTTAGTATATAGCAAATAAGCTATGTTCACAGATGCTATAGATAGAAATAAAAAACAAAACAATTAACTAAAACATACAATAAATATACATTTTTAAAGATACAAAATGAGAACCATAGGTTAATAGGCAAAAACCCATACACAAATGCAATACACATTAAGGTAATAGCTGTAATAGAGATTTGAGTTTCTTTTTAAAAATCGATTTACTAAAAGTGTAGAGATAACTAGGTACTGTAGGTTGTTCCAGAGTGTTATGCACCTATAAATAAAAGACCGCTTTAAAGCATTGGTTCTAGGACGAGGGAGTACAAACTGACCATTTCTGGCCCCTCTTGTATTATGGTCTTGTATAGAGCTTCTGTAAACAAGTTGCTCAAACACAAAATATGGAGTCTTGCTGTTAATGACTGATTTACACAATACAAGTGAGTTAGACGATAACCTTTTTTCAACTGTGAGCCAGGAGAGACCAGCATGCATACGGTTGACATTGGACCTTAGTGAGCAACCCAAAGCCAACCGTCCTGCCCTGTTCTGGACTACCTGTAGTCTCCTGATCTCACCTTTGGTGGCAGATGACCAGATCACCGAACAATAATCAACATGCCACAGGACTAGACTCTGAATAATCTGACGTAGAAGAGGACGATCAACAAAATAAGCACATTCTAACAATGCCTACAGCTCTTCCCATCTTTGAGACAATGTTAGTGATGTGATTTGACCAAGATAGAGTACTATCCAGTGTCACTCCAAGGAGCTTAACGCTTTCAACTTGCTTAACGATAGAGTTACATGAATTTAAAATAAGCTTTGGGTTAAAGACAACCCATGCCTCGATCCAAACACCATGCTTTTTGTCTTAGAGATGTTCAGTACAAGCCTGTTAGCTACTATCCAATCATTCACATCATTAAGTTCTCTGCTCAGGACCTCATTAAGCATACCATTTGATGGAGAAGCATAATACAAGGTGGAATCATCTGCATATTGGACCAATTTGGCATTCTTAGTAGCCCACGGTAGGTCATTGGTGAACACTGAGTAGAGCAGAGGCCCTAGGGCGCTCCCCTGTGGAACACCACACTCCAAACTTCTACTACTAGACAGGCTGCCATTCAAATAAACCGGCTGAGATCTGGAGGACAGATAACTCTGCATCCACATCAAAGCCAGGGGATTAAAACCATAACATTTAAGTTTATCAATCAAGAGAGAATGGTCAAGCACATCAAATGCAGTACTGAAATCTAAAAACACAGCTCCCACTATCATGGAGTTATCAATAGCTCTGAGCCAGTCGTCAGTCATCTGAACTAGAGCAGTCGATGTAGAGTGACCAGTTCTGTATGCATGTTGAGAGTCTGTAGCCAGACTGTTAAACTGAAAATATTCTTGGATTTGTGCAAAAACACACTTTTCCATGATTTTGCTTAAAACTGGTCAAATGCTTATAGGTCTGGAGTTGCCCTCATTAAAAACTGATTTGGAGTCTTTGGGTAAAGGAGTAACCTTAGCCTCCTTCCATCTCTTTGGACATAGTCCCACTTGTATACATCTATTAATAATATGACACACTGGACTTGCTATGATCGTAGCAGTAATTCTCAATAATTTACTATCCAAGTTGTCTGTGCCAGCTAACTTGCTGTCAGGTAGAGCCTGGAGTAACCTTTCAATATCACTAACCTCAACCTGTTTAAAATCAAATTTACACCCTTTATCTTTCATTATGATATTCTTAATTATGTCATTTGATTTTGTATTTTTTGAGATGTGCATTCCCTGCCTGAGCTGAGATATCTTACTTACATAAAAATCATTAAAATGGTTGGCAATATCACATGGTTTGGTTAGGACAATTCCATATGACTCAACAAAAGGTGTACAGACATTAGATTTTCTACCCATAATTTGATTTAAAACATTCCATAGATTTTTACCATAATTTCTCACATCATATAACCATTGTTTAAAATATTCCCTTTTTTTCACCTTATTTAACTTTGTGACTTGATTAGGTAAGGAACAGTACTTTTGTCTGTCATCCGCAGAACTGGAACACACTGATGCTTTTTTGGCTATGTCTCTCTCATTCATTAATCCTTAAGCTACTATCTATCCATGGGGCTGATTTGTTTCTGACTGTGACATTTTTTAAAGGAGCATGTTTATCTGCTACACTCATGTACCTCAACATAAATAAGTCCAGTGCAACCTCTGGGTCATCCTCACAACATACCTCCTCCCAGTTTATACCCGACATTTCATTAATAAAACCGTCTACATTAAAACTCTTATATGACCGTGAGACAATAATTTTTGCTTTGGCTTTTGGGACCTTCGTCATTCTGGAGACTGCTATGATGTTGTGGTCACTGAAACCTACAGGAACAGAGACTGCCTTTGAGCATTGGCCTGGTACGTTTGTATAAATATGATCAATACATGTAGATGAAATGCTACCATCCTTATCTATACTTATTCTAGTGGGAGGATTGACAATTTGGGACATATTACAAGTATGTAATATAGAGAGCACCTTGTTCCTATTGGTACATGGCTTTCCCAACCAGTCGACATTCATATCCCCAAGTAAGATTATTTCTCTGTTTTCGTCCGATATCCTATCGAACATATCACACAACATTAACATATGTAGCATTTGCACTCGGAGGTCTGTAGAAACTGCAAACTAGAATTGGTTTGAGATAGGGCAGGTGAACCTGCACACAGATAGCTTCAATGTTGTCCTTCATCAGATCATATCATGTTTTGACAGGTAATTGATTCTGAACATAGATTGCCACACCCCCACCAAACCTGTTTCTATCTTTTCTAAAAAATATTAAAACCTTCTATAGTTACAGCAGAATCAGAGAAGGAATCATCAAGGTGCGTTTCAGAGATGGCAAGGATATTAATCCAGTTAGCTTTGACCATACATTCAATTTAATAGCACTTATTTCTCAGGCTACACACGTTGATATAAGCTATAACCAAACCCTTATGCAAGCTTAATACAGGAAGTGTCAGTAGGCCTACTGACCATAAAGCAATAGTCTCAATGGGTTTCAGAATAACCATGGGAGTGATACTGGAGTCCCTAAACAGTTGGTTGTTGATATATAGTCTATCCACTACAAGGGCGACACTATCTCAATTATGTCTACTTTGTTTCCCATGTATTCCACCTTTCCTTTCAGCTCAGCATTATCCTTGACCAGCTCATCAATTTGTCTCTGACTGAACTCCAAGCTTTCTTTGAGGCTCTTAATTTCCTGCATCATCAAGTCCAACATATCCAGTTTATCAAGTCTGTTATTGATGGCCTGTAATGTTAAATTCATGTCAACCTCTCTTATTGTCAGCGCTTCCTCCAATGAAGCTTCCTCTGCATCTTCAATGTCAGAACGTGATCTTTTACTCAGTTTGGGCTTAATACAGTCTGTAATCTTCTGTGACTTTGTCTGAATGTTAAGTTTCACAGGCTTCTGTTGCAACATGTTGATATTGTCGTAATGTTTGTCTAAAAAATGCTCCAGCTGAAAAAGCTGTTCAGATGGATCCAGTGTGCTATCCCTGTGCGGTATTTCAGTACAAGAAATGCCCCTCTACACAGTTAAACAGTTAAACTGGCCTGATGGTGTAGCCTGGGCCTGGCCTGATGGTGAATCCTGGGCCTGGCCTGATGGTGGTAGCTGGGCTGGTGATGCCTGGGCCTGGCCTGATGGTGAAGCCTGGGCCTGGCCTGATGGTGAAGCCTGGGCCTGGCCTGATGGTGGTAGCTGGGCTGGTGATGTCTGGGCCTGGCCTGATGGTGTAGCCTGGGGCTGGCCTGGTGGCTGGTAGCTGGTAGGCTGGGGCTGGCCTGGTGGTGATGGCTGGTAGCAACTAGGCTACTACTGGCATGGTGGCCTGGTGGTGACTGGCTGCTGCTGGAGCCTGGGCCTGGCCTGGCCTGGCCTGGTGTTAGCTGGCTGCTCCTAGCAGGCTTGTTTGTTATCCAAGCAGGTAATCCAATCAGATTTCCAGACTAAATCCAGTCAGTATATCAATGAAGGCAATATCAAGCAAGCTTTAGCAAGAAAACCCATAAAAAGCTATAAAACACATTTAAAAGACATAAAATCTCATAAACACACAGCCTAAATACATGGAGCTGCCATCTTGGAAAAGGGGCTGACTTCGGTAGGTTTGAGATCAGGCGGGCCGCTGCGTTCTGAATGAGTTGAAGAGGCTTGGTGGCAGTGGTCGGAAGGCCAGTAAGCTGCATTGCAGTAGTCAAGGCGGGAGATAACTGTTGATTGGACGAGGAGTTGGGTGGCTTCTTTTGTCAGGAAGGTTCTAGCATTGAGAGAATCACCAAGTATAAATATGTTTTTTGGGGATTTGGATTTCATGATGGGTTTTTTGTTCTTGATTTATTGTGATGTTTCTTCTTGACTTGTTTAAAGAAGACTTGTCCAGCCCATAGGGACATCAACGTGTGATTGTGTGCTTTACAAATACATTTGATTTGATCTTTGTATTTGGCTCGATGAGATATTTACATTTAAATACCATATCGAAAACCTTGCCAGCAAGCTGTGACAGAAAATTGGCTTTTTGTAAAGAAACAGAACCAGCTTTCCTTTGATTAGTAGTAAAAGGATCGTTGAAGCAGTTTTCTTATCAGTTTTGGAATCTCTTAAACCACTTGACTGTCTATCACTCTGCCCTCAGATTCATACTGGTGACAGGAATGATACTCACCATTGTCTCCTGTATAGTGAGGTTGGTTGGCCTTCTCTTGCAGAGAGGAGCGATACACATTGTTTATTTACAAAGCCCTTGTTGGTCAGCTACCACCTTAGATCACAATGTTGCTGGATTGGAACTGTGGACCCATCAGCGTATTTAGACCACTTTTACTGGGGCACGTGCCCCAGTATTGATCAGTTGTGCCTCAGTATAAAATGTCCCCAGAAAAAGAAGTGAGCGCCGTCGTGCTGGTGGTAGCGCGCAGATCTCGCGGTGTTACCAGGGCTACTAGATCCAGTGTAGATCCAGTGTTCAGATGACGTTGTTGCGGGAATGCGGAAGTGGAAGTGCGCTCAGACCAGATGGATGGGATGTTGTGAACCGGTTGAGAGAACGAACAAACTTTTTTCGGGAGCTTCTGTGAATATAGCGGGGTCGGTGTAGAAGTCCTAGTTGTTTGATGACAGAGATGCATGTTGGAATTGTGCAGTTGTTCAGTTTATGCAGTTGCGGGCGAGATATTGTAGCATGTCGATGGAGGGGGGTGTGAGCCTGGTGTTAGCCGTTAGCCATGGGCTAGACACGCCGAAATGGAAAACTGCTAGGCAGGAGAAGATCCACAGCATGACAAGAGGAGACGGGTAGCAATCAAGCACAAAGCCCAACTGTACTGGTGAAGCCGGGAGGCTATCCGAGAAAAATAGTAACACAGCCGTGGTGCTGGATGGACGGGAGTATCCGGGTGATGTCTCCAGGGGCGTAATTTGTGGGGGGGTCCCCGGAAAATGTCCCCCGCATGATTTCAGAATGCAGTATTTGTCCCCCCCATGTTTTCCAAACCGCTGCAACTGCGCAGCCTGGCGGCCAGCACTGTGACTCGCTACTACACAGTGCCGGCACTGCAGATTTACCCTACTCTTGGAATTCATTGCCAGTTCCTCAAAGTCATACATAGGGGCGCTGTCTCGATAATGCAGTGTTATTAAAGCAGCTTGTAGCCGAGGCAGTTACAAGAACTATCATAATCCGAGCCAATACCTTTTGCGATGTATGCAGGAAACGAATTGAGCTGCCTGTCGCCCATTCTAACGCAGGAGTCCTGGACCCCCGACAGGTAAGGTAAGCGATTTTAGATGTATCACTTTAAGTGTGCGGCTGTTGTCCGAATACTAGTGAATATTGAAAAATAAAGGCATGACATTTAGAGACGTCCCCGTCGTAGCGTTCTGGTGCGGGGATATGGGTCTCTGTGCGGGGGCGCAACAGCAACAGGTGGGGTAGGCTGGGCAGAGATGTATGCATCAAAACGATTACATTGTTTGTCTCGCATACATTCGATTTATAATGCGAGCACCTGCATTACAATCAAATGACTGATCTGTTATGTGTTATGGACCAGAGTCTCGAGAGGCACTTTATAATAGAAAAAAGACAGTGCAAACATGTATATGTCGCTTACAGTTTATTATGCCTATGCAGCTAGTTTATTTTGACAGAGTTAAAAAAAATTCACTAGTATCATTATATTAAATTAGCGGACGTGCAGCTGGACAAGCCCTGGCTCCACGATGACCACTTCTTACAAGAGGCGCCACCGCCTGGGAAAATGCGTATTGCACACCTGGTATTAGAAGAAAAACGTCACTGACCACGCCCCCTAATATGTCCCCCCCACCGCTGGGACCAAAGTTCCGCCACTGGATGTCTCGCTGACGGCGGGAGCTTGAGCAGATTTGCCGGTGTTGGAGGAGATGGAAGCAGGTAGGTACAGACAACCACCAGTTCAATGGAGTCCGACTTGGTAGCTCAAAAAAAGTTGAAAAAACTCGATACAAATATGCATAGGGTTAAGCTGAGATAAACAGTAAGGTAGCTAAGAGAACCACAACTGTAAACAGCATGCATAAAAGCTCAATAGTATAATACTACAGTTAGTTTCAAGTAAACATGATAAATATGAAGCAAAAAGGTTCACTGTGTACCTTCACTGTCTGCCCCACCTTGTTTCATTCATACTGCTTTAAAAACTTTATCACACAAAACAAATAGCACTTGTATTTATAAATGTGATCTAGCTGATATAAATGGCTAATATTAACCATACTGTTTATTCTGTCTATATTGGTTGTAATTGAGATAACAGTTAACATATGTTAAGTATTAAGTATTTTTACATAAATGGTTATGGCTTTATTGTTTTAAAATCCCAATAATGTTGTGGGTTCACCAGACACACACATATTGGGTGAGTAACCAAAACGCGTACACCACACAAGTATGAATATGACTTGTATGACATGTATCAGCATGTACACATCAAATTAAAACAAATAAAGAACTTGCTAAAAATAAAATAGTTACAAAATCCGCCCATTTTTGCCCAAAAACCACCCAAATAAACCGGCAAAAAAAAACTTTTTTGCCCCCCTGTGCCCCAGTAGAGTGCTTGGTCTAGATACGCCCCTGTGTGGACCCTATCTGACTGGCTCAGACGACTGGCTCGTGCTGAAGGTTCCTCCAGCTGGTTCTGAGCTCAGGAGGTCTGACTCCACTGTTGATGCTCCTGACTCAGGGAACATCCTTCAACACACTTTACAGATCAATAGTCTTTACTATGCACAGTTCAGATCCATGATCATTAACCACTGTGTATCAGTCTGTAACTGATGATTTTCTTTGTTATTATTTTTTTCTTAGGTGATTTCCCTGTTTTCAGCTGTGATTTTACCGCTTCATGTTACTACTTTTAATTTTGTCTTATTTATTCTGTTTACTCATCGTCCTTAGAAATGAGGGCAACCGGCGGCTGGGTGGCGCAGTGGGCAAGGCGCTCGCCACCAACGCAGGAAATACTGGTATCGAGCCCAGCTCTCGGCGTTGCTTCTGGCTTGGCCGGCCGTCGTACTAACACAATTGGCAGTGCAGGGTGGGAAAGCCGGTGGGTGGGTCCTGGTCGTTGTAAACAGCGACTGCTACAGTTCGGTCGGGGCGCCTGCTCAGCGAGGAAAGGATCTAAGGGGGGTAGTATGATCCTTCCACACGTTACACCCTCTCAGTGAGAGTCCGCGCTGCCAGGTGAAAAGACGCGGTTGATTGGCTACACATGTGTCGGAGGAAGCATGTGATAGCCTCCACTCTCCCAGACCGACTGTAGGGGGTAGGTGCGCAGCGACCAGGAAGGGGATTGGGAAATGGCATAACGACTAACATTGGGAGGGGAGAAAAACTGAGGAAAAAGGGGGGGGGGGGGGAAACATAAAAAAAAAATAAAAAAAAATGAGGGCAACCTCAATGGTTTTACCAGTATTAAATAAAGGTTTGATGATTGCTACATCATCTTTCTCACTCTCTCTCTGTGTGTGTGTGTGTCTGTGTGTGTGTGTGTGTGTGTGTGTGTGTGTGTGTGTGTGTGTGTGTGTGTGTGTGTGTGTGTGTGTGTGTGTGTGTGTGTGTGTGTGTGTGTGTGTGTATGTGTGTGTGTGTGTGTGTGTGTGTGTGTGTGTGTGTGTGTGTGTGTGTGTGCGTGCATGCGTGCATGCGTGCGTGCGTGCATGTGTGTGTGTGTTATCACTCCATTACCCAGTAGATTTCTGGGTCAGTAGTGGCCTTGTTCACATGTCTCATTGTCTGTAATTAATTACCACCACGTGAATCATATCTGATAATTAGGAGGGCTGGAGAAAGACACATGCACGTGTAAATCTCACTGCGTCTATCTCTCTCTCTCTCTCTCTCTCTCTCTCTCTCTCTCTCTCTCTCTCTCTTCTCTCTCTCTCTCTCTCTCTCTCTCTCTCTCTCTCTTATACACACACAGACACACGCACACGCTCACTCATTTGGGCTGAGGGTTTAGGAGATGATACAGTCGTAATGGGATTATCATCGCCGGGAGTCAGACTCATCGACCTCTTCCTCCTCTCTATCTATTCATCATGGAGCAGCGATGAAACACTGGTCTTCCTCTCTTTCTCTCTCACTGGATTATCTATCTAGCTCTTTCTCTCGTTTCTTTCTTTCTTGTCTCCAAACATCTGCCGTTTCTCACCCTTAACTTGCCTTTTGTTCTCTCACACCAATAATATAAATGTATATATATATATAATTGTTTTTGACTAATTCTACAATATTGGCCTGATGGTGGCGCTAGAGGAAAGGTCACCAAAATCACCTTTAAAGCAATTTCTCTCCTCCCTTGGAAACTGGGGTTGATTACCAGAGTCTCCCGGGCCAATCCTGGAGGGTTGACACACCCTGGTGATGATGTGGGCGCAGTGGCTCTTTCAATGTGACGACGCCTGAAACTTGACCTCGCTGTATCGACGAAGCACAGCACCGTGACACTTTACACCCAGAAAGACGCCACTGAGTTAAAAGAGGGTATGTTTCGTCTGGGTGCTTTGTCAATGAGGGGATAGTTTTCTGAACCATTTTTATAGTTCAAGATTCAAGAGGTTTATTTATCACATACATACCAGGGCATACAGTGAAATGCGGGTGGCCAATGGCCATGCCCGCTTCGATTGTGCAAGAATACAATAGTAAGTCAAATAAGTAGAAGATAATAAAATAGACATGATAAAATAGACATGTTAAAAGTCCTGAGATAAATAGCTGTGAATTCAAGGCACTGGGTCCTATGTACACTACTATACAATATACAGTTTTACTCTATGTCCCTATGCTATACTTGCTATTACTAACTATACTATACATACAAGAACCACAACAGTTCTTTCCTTAAAGTGACCTTTTATTTTATTAAATTTTTTGGAGTGTCCTTTTCTTATGTGTTTAAAGTGACCTGTGGTGCGTTTGTGTGTGAGCAAGTGCAGAATGTGTGTTGTGTGTGTTCATGTGTGCTTGTGTGTCGAGAGATCAGTCTTCAATGTTCTTTCTCATCCTCTTCTCTGCTCGCGATCCAATCACCCAGAATGATCAATTATCGTAGAGCTAGATGTCAACAGTTATTGATACCCAATCTGTCAAAGAGACAAGAACAGACTGCAGTTTAACAGGGCTCAATTGCTCAAGAAAGCACATAAGATAATTAGTGACTCCACACATGTCCTGTTTTGACTTGTTGCCATAAGAAAAGCGCTTTAGACAGCCTGCCTGTAAAACAAACAGAAGGAAGTTTTGGTTTTGTCTAACGGTGTCATGTTTTCTGTGCTTTAATAGTGTAATTTATGTCTCTTGTCCCTTGTTCCGGTGTGGATGTGTATAAGTGCAGCTGTTTTCCGTATTCATTCCTTAAATTGCACCTTGCGGAACTAATAACGTTTTCTTTATTTAATTTAATTGAACATTTTGTTAGTGTTCTTTTGGGAGGGATTTTGTACCTTTTTTCCCTCTATTTCTTTTTAAATTCTTAAGTGGTCAAATATTGTTTGGTCAGTAGATAGAATAATGGAATGAAGCCAAGACCGGTGCAGAAATATATTGCACATAATTGAGCTTGGGAATGGGCATCATATATTTCCCTAATTGTCCCAAGAACTAATATACTTTCAACATTTGATTAGGTGCTAATTCAAAACACAATGGGCCTCATTCAACAATACTCTCTTATTATTCTTCTTATATTCTTGCTTACCTGTCTGTTAAGAGAACAATAAGAAAAGCCACCGCCACATTCATCAAGCCGTTCTTAACGTCGAAATCTGTGCGTACCCAGGAGATTTGCATGCTGCATACCACTCATTCTTAAACTCAAAAGTGCGTTCGCGCTAAATTAATTTGCATACAGAAACATCCTCCATCTCCTTATAAGGCGAATGAGGCGTGTGTAAAACAGCCAAGTTTCGGCATCTGATCGCTGTCTGATCCATTCAACAGGAAGCGATTTGTGACTGATCTCAAAATGACACACACACACGTCTCACGACTTGCGACTCAGTGCATGTGTGTGTGTGTGTTCCTGTGGGTCGCTCATCGCATGTGTGTGTGTTAATCTGATGACAAATAAAGACTTATACTTACTTGTACAGTGAATACCACAACCACTACACCAGAGGAAGCTCAACAAATCATGTTAAACCCAGATTCGGCTCAAACAAGGGACTAAACACGTTTCGCAATTATGCCACATCAATGTGGAACGCCCTACCCAAAGCTGTAAAGGAATGTGAATCCCTACCCACATTCAAAACCGCTCTTAAAGAGCACCTACGGGAGGCTGCAATTCGAAACTGGCCACCGTAAATGCCCAAAACCCCCACCACCTCCTAATAGACAGTCTCCTCCCCGCCGTATGTATATTTCTCTCCTACCCACCCACCCCCTCCTAATGTACAGTCCCCTCCCCATCATATGAATATACTCTGTCAGGATCTAGGGGTAACAGTACTGTATATTTGAATACCGTTTATGTCACAAATGTATCAGTACTTAATACCTATATGTCCCTATGCCATAAATGTCATGTATGTTGTGTATGTCATAAATGTCTATATGAATTGAAAATGGGGGACCCTGATGTAAACAAGACAAACGTCTTTCTCAGGTCTGCATCCCCTTAACAATTGTGTGTATTGAGCCATACTGTATTGTACCCATTCTGCAATCTGTTAAATAAAGGTTTCATTCATTCATTCATTCATTTATTCATTCATTCATTCATTCATTCATTCACTTATACGTATACGTACTGTAGAGTGCGAAATAAATTGTTCCAGCAAATTAGGCTTTGTCAATACTGAACGACTGGCTCCACGCTTGTCAAGAACCAATCGCGGCGCGCAGTATACTGATATATATATGCCGCTGATCCATATGCTCTCTCCTTTCAGAGAGAGATGATAGGTTCGGAAATACCGGATCTGTCACCTGTCATCTCTCTCTGAAATGTCCGTGGCTAAAACTCTGAGTGCACTCAGAACTTTAGGTGTGGAGCAGAGTTTTGATTGATTGATTGACAATTGTATTAACAGATTGCAGAATGGGTACAATACAGTACAGCTCAATACACACAATTGTTAAGGGGATGCAGACCAGAGAAAGACTTTCGTCTTGTTTACATCAGGGTCCCCCATTTTCAATTCATCATAACATATATGACATACATGACATACAGATAGACAGTACTGCTACATCTATATAGAGAAGAGAAGAGAGGAGAGGAGAGGAGAGAGGTTGTAAATATGAGTTATATGCGTACGGCCTGGGCAGCCAGCATCTAACTGTTCTAACAGCAATATATAATCCATTTCAGAAGCAGATCGCACGCAATAAGTTATAATAATAATAATTATTGAAAAGTTCTGGGTTTATAAAGTCGTATTTGGGGGTACTGTATTTGGGGGCAATTGATCAATGGTTTGCTTTCAACCCATGAACTCCTTCCTCTCTCACCATTTTATATATTTTTTTTTATTTTATCTACTAAAACGGTATTGTATTATATTGTTTGTTTTGAGTGTCTTTGAGAATTAGGAAAAGCGCTATATAAATCGTATGTATTATTATTATTATTATTATTATGAATGGTAGGCTTTTTTAAATGTTTCTCATCTGGGTAAGAGTTTCTTATCTGGGTAAGAGTGCTCTCGACCACTCTTAGAATTTGGTCTTGCCTGAGAGAAAAGCAACAATAAGAAAACATTGCTGAATCCCAGGTAAGAACAAAATAAGAAGAAATGCTAGTTAAGAACGAAATCTGTTATGTCTTATGTCTTCTTATTACGTGTTTTTTTTATGTCTATTTTATTATTAGTATTATTGCACAATCGATGCAGGCATGACCACCCGCATTTCACTGTATGCCCTAGTATGTATGTGACAAATAAACCTCTTGAATCTTGAATATGGTATGTAGGGCTATATGATTATGTGGTATTAGATATGGTGTGTAGGCCTATACATATATGTGGTATTATATATGGTGTGTAGGGCTTATGTGGTATTATATATGGTGTGTAGGGCTATACGTGGTATTATATATGGTGTGTAGGGCTATACGTGGTATTATATATGGTGTGTAGGGCTATACGTGCAGGGCCTTCGCTAGGGGCGTGCGAGCAGTGCGGTCGCACAGGGCCTCGCGAGAAGGGGGGCCTCGCAAAAAGAAAAAAAGATATTTTTAAAATAAAAAAATAAAAAAATTATAAAAATTGAAATAAATAGAATGTTAACAATCACTTTCAATCACAGACCTAAAATCTAGTTTTGCTTACATGCTTATATATTTCACATTAGACACGTTTGTAGAATAGTGTTCCGGGCTCTGCGGCTCTGCAGATATACTAATGGTTTCATTCAATGACTCGTTTACTTTTGTGCAAAGCATCGTGGGAGGACTAACACTAGGGGGAGCTGGTTGGCATCGGTCTGGTAGTCGGTAGAGAGATGTGAAAAAGACCGGTATTATCCACGAGGGGAGGGGGTACAGGTACGGGGTCTATTCGGCGCTATCCACGGGAGCGAGTGGATGTCTTGGCCAAGAGCATCCTACTTTTGAAAACCAAATGTGCAGCATCGGAGCAGAAGAAATAACGCTGCGTGCCATAAGCTTATCAATACCAAGTACCGTAAATCCTCTAATAGTGGAGGGTACTAGAATAAAGGACGGGCCTCTTATAATGGCCGGGGGTTTGATACATGGAGACAAATAAAGGCCGGCTTCCAATATAAGGTCGCAAAAAAAAGTATTTTTTATTTATTTTTTCGTGCCGTGATATAGAATGAGATAAACTCTTGCCAATGCAAATCAAGTGCTGCCTCCCGCTACACTGACTACCGTACATTAACGTTTCCCTCGCGTTAGCATTAGCTTTAGCGCTAGCTAACGTTGTCATAATATCTAGATCTGTGGATGACGTTGACTTCGTTTGCAAACGTTAACGTTCACTATCTATATGGCGTTGGCAGGCGAGGCTGGCGTTGTCCAGTTGACACATTACAGATCATGATGCTATGATGATAGCGTTAGCTAAAGCTATTGCCTGCATGTTATCAACAAGATAGTAGTCGAGAATGTACAACACGCAAAATGGTCCGTGCGGACCCCGCAAAGTATAGACAGTTCCAACTTCAACTTTACGTTAATCCACCAGTTTCACAATTACTCAACTGCACTCAATATTTAAATACCAATGCTAGTCTAAATAAATGTAAAAGTCTGAAAATGAAGGGATTATGTCCATGAGTGTCATTTTTTTTAATTAAGGCCTGCCTCTTATATAAGCCTCTCTCTAATAAAGGCCTGGTGCTCTTTGCAGCTGAGGTAAATACAAGACCCGTCCTATATTTGAGGATTTACGCTATAGTGATTAGGTTATGCCAAGACGAAGAGGACGTTCGGCAGATGGACTGAAGATGAAAGTTGTTGCGTGTTAGAACGTTCAGTCAGGCTAGCCATGTCGGCTAGTAGCTTAGCTAAAGGCAGGGACAGCTAACTAGCGTTAGCTAACCCAGCTAGCTAGTTAGCTTTAGCTACGTTATCGAGTGCTAACGTGTGGTTCAGTCAGGCTAGCCATGTCGGCTAGTAGCTTAGCTAAAGGCAGGGACAGCTAACTAGCGTCAGCTACGTTATCGAGTGCTAACGTGTGGCAGATAAACTAGGAACAGACTCCCAAGTTCATCCCAACGGGGGGGACAATATCATGGGACTGGTGAACTTTGTCATCTCCACGGTCGTCTCCTTCCTCTTGGACCTGATTCTGCGTTAGGGTGAGTTTTTAATGCAATCTATTCTGTTCCCGCCGTGGATCTCTCTCTCTCTCTCTCTCTCTCTCTCTCTCTCTCTCTCTCTCTCTCTCTCTCTCTCTCTCTCGTGCTCTCTCTCTCGCACTCTCTCTCTTGCTCTCTTTCTCTCGCTCTCTCTCTCTTGCTGTCTCTCTCTCGGTCTCTCTCTGTTTCTCTCTCTCTCTCACTCTGTGTGTTGCATCATGCAACAGGGTCTGCTCCGGTATCAATATTGAATGTGCAGTAATGCTATGCACTGTTCTGCTGCCTGGACATTACTGCTCAACATGATCACTCCAGCTTTACAAGTTGCTCTCTGGAAACATTTCACACTGTGCTTGTGCAGTTTGTGACGTGTGTACTAAGCTTATAGAGTTCGATTCAAATAAGGCAAAACTGCAAATCTGCATGTCGTGCTTGAAAAATTAACCTGGCTTTAAGCTTGTTTATCAGTTTCCAGGGGTGTTTTATGCATTTTCCCTGTTACTGCCAGGTGTACGACTGTACAGGTGCATTGCCACTAAGCCTCGGGCAGTGCTATTATTTTAAGAATACGTTGACTGTATCATATGCCCAGCCTCGGGCAGCGCTATTATTTAAGAATACGTTGACTGTATGCACAAAAGAATTCATTAAATTTTTTTTTTAAATATTATATTATTATTATAATTTTTTTGTTTTGTTTAAAGCCCAACATCCAGGTTAAACCCTACTGATCAATTATGGGTAGTTTACATCATTGGTATATAATTTCATTATTTATTTTTTTCCATTTGACACCGGAAATGCCACTTCGAAAGAGTTAAAAAGGTCCACGCACGAATAACATGCACGCGCGAATCAAAAAAGCTTATCAAACGCCGACGTCACTACAGGTGCATATTAATGAGCCGAATCTAAAAGCTTATCAGACGCTAGCACGGCCGTGATGTCACTTCAGGAAACGTATGCCTTATGCCCGTCCGGGTCATAGTACTAGATCAATGGTGGCCCACTCGGTGCATCACAGTTAGCCTATAGCTCCGCCGTCCCTGCTACAGTCGGGACCACTACAGCTCCGCCGTCCCTGCGGGTGGTTCTCTCCTCTTTGTGTGCCCCCGTCCTCGCGGGTGTCCTGCGGAGGAGCTTGTGGACGCGACAACAGCGGCGGCCGTACTCCGTAGGGTGTTTGAGCCAGTGGCGTAACTCTCTCTCAATGTGTGCCAGGGACAGATTTGGGGGCGTGGCGAGTGACGTCGATGGGGGGGGGTTAGGGGGGGCCCCCCCCCCTCTGCGTCTCTACATTTCGTAGCCGCATTTCTGCAGACCCCTCTCTGATTGGTTGAACTCTATTTCTGCAGACCCCTCTCTGATTGGTTGAGCGAAGCCCCTCTCTGATTGGTTGAGCGTGCGCATGCGCATGAGCCGCGACAAGCTCCTCCAGAAACTCTGTTAAGCTCCAGAGAGAGAGGCTGAAAACCCACAGGTCTTGCCCGACGGATGGGAGCGAATCCCGGATCCGAGGTTTCTGATGACTACCCCCAAAACACGGAGGTCGCAAACGCAATTTATACGCATGGAAGTATTGATTACGCCATAACAAATCATTAAAAAAATATACCGTTAACTGGAATATGTTGTGTGTGCCTTTCTGAATATGATTTATAATAGAAGAAAGACAGTGTAAACAATATAACGTTATGTGAATAAACCGCAAAATAATAACTAATTCCTTGGTCAATAGAAGTCTCTGTGATACTTTCTGAATATGATTTGGGAGGGTTATAATAGAAGAAAGACAGTGTAAACAATATAACGTTATGTGAATAAACCGCGAAATAATAACTAATTCCTTGGTCAATAGAAGTCTCTGTGATACTTTCTGAATATGATTTGGGAGGGTTATAGAAGAAAGACAGTGTAAACTATATGTTTGACGTATTTTAACACACACCTCGGCTGACGACCCGAGCTATTATTATGCAAAGACAAGTACTTTAGCGAGTGGGTACTTGGCCCATGCAGGGCAAGAATGCAACCACCATCTACTGCTCTTTGCATAATAATAGGACAGGTAGTCAGACTCAGCTCTTTGGACGGTAAAACGTGGGGGGGGACACTTTCCGATGTCCCCGGCGTCAGGTACGCCCCTGGTTTGAGCCTGTAGAGTTAGCTCATAGCTATCGTGTACCACTAGCCTTTACGGGCTCGAGCACCCTACGGCTGCCGCCGTTGTCGCGTCCATGGGCCCCCCGGCAGGGTACCCGTGGGGACGGGGTGTACAGAGAGGAGAGAACCATTTTGGGTCGGCCGTTCATGCCGGCCAGCGAGCCGGATGTCGGGATATGTTATTAGCACAATAGCTACCAAGCTAAGCTATGTTAGCTACTAACGTTATAAACACAATATGTGTACAACGACACAATGATTTACATTATTACAAATATGGTAACGTGGTTGTGGCTTTTACAAATAGTGGTTAGCTTTAGAGATGGATGGCTATAATCACGGAGCAATAGTGTTAGGTGAAACAGATACATTTTCATTCGGCTAGTAGTAGCAAGCATATAGAGAGTCTGGACTGGTCAGATGAACTCAATGGTACACTGGTTGAAGAAACTTGGCTTGGCTTCAAAACCAAATTTTCATCAATACTAAACAAAATGGCCCCCCTAAGAACCACCAGGGTAAAAAATCGCGCTGAGCCATGGATGCACACTGAAATACTGACCGCTATGAAAGCCAGAGACAAAAAATGCTCTGAGTTTCGTAAAAGTCAGTCAAAGCTTACCAAAAGCACGAGCAGTGAACTCCAAGACCACGTGACTGAACTCAAACTAGAAAGAAACAGACTAAGAAATGACGTAAACTCCATGATCAAAACTGCAAAAAAAAATTTCATCAATGACAAAACCGAGGAAAACAAAAATAAACCACGTGAACTTTGGAAATTACTCAACAATCAACTAGGCTGCAGTAAAAAACTCAAAACCAGGTTCTCAAACATAAACATAAAGACGGACAACACGCTCATCACAGACAAGCTGGATGTAGCCAATTACTTAAACACTTTCTTCACAAACATAGCCACAACACTGGTAAACAAACTACCCTCCCACTCAGGGCAGTATGGGGTAGAACACATAGTAGCATACTACATGAACCTAGGCGTCCACAAAGACGACTTCAAACTGGAAATAGTAACTACAGATGAGGTACTCAAAAAACTGAGCGCCCTCCAACCAAACAAGGCCACTGGCCATGACAACATCCCCTCCAAATTCCTCAGAGACTCAGCAGCAGCCATCACCCCAGTCATCACACACATAATAAACCTCTCCATAAAACAGGGACACGTCCCCAAGGACTTCAAAATTGCGAGAGTAACACCCCTGCACAAAAAGGGCAGCAAATTAGACCCGGGTAACTACCGCCCTGTTTCTATCCTTACATCCATCTCGAAAGTCATGGAAAAAATAGTATACGAACAGATCGAAAAATACCTCGCGGAAAAAAATCTAATCTACGAATTCCAATCTGGCTTCAGAACATCCCACTCCACTGACACATGCCTTCTCTACTTGAACGACCACATCAAACAAGAGGTGGACGCGGGCAAATACTGCGGCATGGTCATGCTGGACCTACAAAAGGCCTTCGACACTGTCAATCACACCATTCTGATTGACAAGCTAAAAGCAATTGGTTTTGATAGTTTATCAGTGAGCTGGATACAATCCTACCTGGAGGGGAGGGAACAGATGGTGGAAGTAAACGGTACCCTATCCCCCCCCCTCACAGTGAGCTGTGGTGTTCCACAAGGAAGCATACTAGGACCGCTACTATTCCTAATTTATGCAAATGACATGTCGTCAGCTTGTGACTGCAACTTGTTCCTGTTTGCGGACGACTCAGCCCTGCTGGTCTCTGACAAGAACAAGTTACAGGTTGAAAAAGCCCTCAGCTCGGAACTAGGCAAAATCTGCATATGGCTCGCCGACAACAAACTATCATTACACATGGGCAAAACAGAGTCCATTCTCTTCGGTTCAAATAACAAACTCAGCAAGACTGACGACTTCTCGGTTACAGTGGGTGACAATATTGTCACAAGGAAAGATGAAATTACCTACCTGGGTTCCATCCTAGAGGCTAATCTTTCCTGTGACAAAATGGCATCCAATGTAATAAAAAAAGTCAACCAACGAACGCGATTCTTGTACCGGATCTCCTCTCTGGTAAACAAGAATACCCTGAAGACTCTAGCAGGAGCACTCATTCAAGGGTACTACGACTATGCTTGCACCTCATGGTACCAAAGCACCTCAAAGGCACTAAAAAACAAATTACAAACATCTCAAAACAAGCTAGTCAGACTACTACTTGACCTGACTCCTAGAACCCACCTCACCCCTGCCCACTTTGACAACCTAGGATGGCTTAGAGTAGACGACAGAGTACAGCAACTTGCAATGGGCCTGGTCTACAAGATACACTACGCGACCAAGGTACCCATGTACATGTCAAAATACTTCCCAAAGGTCAGTGAATACCACGATCACAACACCAGAGGGAGCTCCACAAATCATGTAAAACCCAGATTCGGCTCAAACAAGGGACTAAACACGTTTCGCAATTATGCCACATCAATGTGGAACGCCCTGCCTAAAGCTGTAAAGGAATGTGAATCACTACCCACCTTCAAAAACACTCTCAAAAAACACCTACGTGAGACTGCAATTCGAAACTGGCCCCTACAAATGTCCTAACCTAGTTGTACAGTAAATGACCAAGTAAGGCTTTGTCAACATTCCAATGTACAGTGTAAAATGTGTGTGTGTCCCCTACCCAACCCCCCCCCCCCCCCACCTCCAATGTACAGCCCTCACCCAACCCACCCAACCCCACCCCACCAACCTCCTCCAATGTACAGTTTCTACGCCAAATGTATATACACTCCTTTTCTGGACACTTTTGTATCACAAACAGTACTGTATTTGCAAATCTGATATGTCATAAATGTATAGATGTAGCAGTACTGTCTATCTGTATGTCATGTATGTCATATATGTTATGATGAATTGAAAATGGGGGACCCTGGTGGAAACAAGACGAAAGTCTTTCTCTGGTCTGCATCCCCTTAACAATTGTATGTATTGAGATGTACTGTACTGTACCCATTCTGCAATCTGTTAATAAACTTTTCAATCAATTCAATCAATCAATATCTATGGTAGCAAGGCTCTCTGCCTGCAGTGCCTGCCACTAGCTTTGTGTGACTCTCAGCGCCCCCTGGTGAGCCCCCTGGTGCCCTGCACCTGTTGTGACGAGATAATTTCGATTACACACGCACGTTATGAACCATTGATTAAAATATCCACGTGCGTGGTGATTGTGTTGGGCAGACAAAATGTTTGATAAAAACGCTAAAACTGGGTCAATTTCAATACTTTTTTTTTCCTTCTTCATGAAAGTCACTGTTGGCCTAGTCCACATTGTTTATTGAACAAAATACAACGTGAAGGTTGGCCTTTAACCTTTAGGGGGGGGGCCTCGCATTTAAATCTCGCACAGGGCCTCGCATTTCTTCCAGACGGCACTGTATACGTGGTATTATATATGGTGTGTAGGGCTATATGTGGTATTATATATGGTGTGTAGTAGGGCTGCAACTAATGACTATTTTGGTAGTCGACTAATCTGTCGATTATTTTTTCGATTAGTCGACTAATCGAAAAACAATTATATTTAAAAATAAATTATATATATATATATATATATATATATATATATATATATATATTTTTGCACTACCTATCTTTGTGAAAGTGGCTTCTCAGCTCTGGTCCAGCTGAAGACAGAGCAGAGGAACAGATTGGACATTGAGCATGACCTCAGAGTTGCTTTGAGACTCTTGTCAGGACCAAACCCATTAGTTCCCTCAAACTTACTGTCGGTCTGTTATGTTAAGCTAAGAAGTCTTCAGTTGGCTGGACCAGAGCTGAGAAGCCACTTTCACAAAGATAGGTAGTGCAAAAAAAAATAAAAAAATTATAATATTAAAAAAAAATAAAAATTATGACTAATCGACACAACAATTCCTCGTCGACGATTTTTTTATAATCGACATCGTCGATTATGTCGACTAATCGTTGCAGCCCTAGTGTGTAGGGCTATATGTGGTATTTTATATGGTGTGTAGGGCTATACGTGGTATTATATATGGTGTGTAGGGCTATACGTGGTATATATGGTGTGTAGGGCTATATGTGGTATTATATATGGTGTGTAGGGCTATACGTGGTATTATATATGGTGTGTAGGGCTATATGTATATGGTATTATATATGGTGTGTAGAGCTATACGTGATATCATATATGGTGTGTAGAGCTATACATGGTATCATATATGGTGTGTAGTATGTGGTATTAGGCTATATATGGTGTGTAGGGCTATACGTGATTATGTGGTATTATATATGGTGTGTAGGGCTATACGTGATTACGTGGTATTATATATGGTGTGTAGGACGTGGGAAAGAGATGGCCTCTCAAAGCAGAGACCATGTCATTGTCATACAGACATCCACACAGACACTCTCACACACACACACACACACACACACACACACACACACACACACACACACACACACACACACACACACACACACACACACACACACACGCACACACACACACACACACACACACACACACACACACACAGTGGATTAGGATGGGGATTATGGAAGCATAGATACAAGACAGGCAGAGACAGATCAGCATCATACCACACACACACACACACACACACACACACACACACACACACACACACACACACACACACACACACACACACACACACACACACTGAGCACAGTGTACAGTGAGATGGATGTAAATCTTGGCAGTGATACAGTGGTGATGACTTGGCTCTATGTGTCATGATGACCGAGTGCTTTTCAAGCTTAAACAGAAGAGCACTTTAATAGAAGCACACAAGCCTCAGCAATTCATTCGACTAGAGCAGCAGAAAATTGAAAGTGATAGAGATTTCAATGCAGGCTGAGGAGACAATTGTAGAATGCATCTACAATTCACTTTGTACAAAAGTGAGGTTTAGTCCGTCACCTTTGAAGTAGTACATTCCAATTCCCTCAGTGTAATATTAATAACTTGATGGAAAGTGGTTTTATGAAAAACTGCATTGACACAAAGTACCTGCATACAGTAAAACCAATGGATTGCTATTTGATTATGTTTTTTAAAGGAATTTCTGCTTTATTAGGAAAGTGTAAATTAAATATTATATAATATAAAAATGTATATATATAAAAAATAATTATAATAATGAAGTCCAAATATGGCGACAGAGAGAGAGAGAAGTGGGATGACATGCAACAAAGGTCCTGTGCTGGATTAAACCTCACTACAATGCCATCACTTACTTGCTTTAGCTCATTGAGCCACCCATATCTGTTTTTAGTTGTAAACAAATCTGCTACTTTAAATCACAATAGCAGGCAGGGAACTCACATTTACATTGTGCTATTCTAATGATACAGTGGACAGTTCTGCCAATTATTTGTAAACATGGACACCTGTTAAATGTAGAATCTGTAATGCAGTCAAACAGCGACCTCTAGGCAAAAGAGCCCCACTGGCACAAAACATGTTTTGTTTTGGTCTGATATGTGGGTTGGAGTTTAGTTGTACTTATTATAGTGTGAATTCCAGTCCTCTCTTGGCAGAGCCTGAGGTGTGGCCAGCAATACCAACCCCTCCCCTATCCCCACTCAACTCCAACCCACACATCAAACTCAAATAACCTCTTTTGTCTAGAGCAGCGGTTCCCAAACTTTTTTGGCCGTGCACCCCCTGTCACCTCCCGACCTAGCTCGCGCACCCCCCAATGGGTTTCTGTTAGAAAAAATTGTTGCTGGTCTCCGTGCACAGATTTAATTTTTTATTGTATCTCTTCCCACGGCGACTATGGATAGGGAATTTCTTTATTTAATTAAAATGTTCACGACAATACTCTGCCAGCATGTTTAATATCCATAATACTAAAGGTTTGACTAAGATTTGTATGACACCATTAGCCTTTTCATGTCACGCACCACCTAGAGGGCGCTCGCGCACCACAGTTTGGGAACCACTGGTCTAGAGGTTGCTGTTTGATGGCAGTACAGATTCTACAGATTCTCGACTTTGGGGGCTGCGTTAACCTCGTTTCCAGTTTTATCTCCGTGAGATAAAGCCTGGTAAAGAACTACGGCCGAAAGTGTGTATGGGGTAGAATTTCCGGTGTATGTACTTCTCCTGGAAGTTGCCTCCGAACGGACCAAACTTTTCCCGAATCCTGTCGGCAAACAAGCTAGAATGTCCCGGTCATGTAGTAAATTCTTCAGGCAAAGCCGTTGCAGTGGCTTAAACGAGGAAATATTGTGCACTTCACACGTTTCTATAATTGTTTTGTCGAAACCGGAAAGCCTGTAGCCTGTACTTCCGTTTACACACTTTAGGAGGCATAGCTTTACCAGCCTAGGGCTCCGTGCATTTTAGTTTGAGCTATCCAAATGAGTTTTATTTTAATGTAAGACTTTCAGCTCTGAATCAGAAAATGTACCCATAGCCCATAGCCCAGTGTCCGAGGAGTTGTTCAACACTATCATCATCATCATCATCATGAATGAATGAATGAATGAATGAATGAATGAATTAATTAATGCATGAATGAATGGATGAATGGATGAATGGATGAATGAAAACTTTATTTAACAGATTGCAGAATGGGTACAATACAGTACGGCTCAATACACACAATTGTTAAGGAGAGACGTGTTCATATTTACAAATCGAAACTGAGCTGTACATTGTTATAGAAATACCATATGTAAATTACATTTTAGGGTGGATTTTCCCTTTAAGGCTGCCATGTTTTCATTATCTCCTATTCTAGCTGTTGATGGCTAGTAAAGTGCCCATCCCTGGATATATCAGAGTGCCTATTTGTCATCACTGGGGTCCAATCTGCACCTCGAGAACATACAGTGAAATTTAGGGCAGTTGAAAGTGGCTTGTGGTTGGAGGGGAGAATGAGGTGGAATGGCTTCCATTTTGTTAAAGGGGACATAATTATGGAAAATGGGTTTTGCCAATCTTCATATGGATGTGGAATCTGAGATGTTATTTGGGTGCTGTGTACATGGCATAGGCTCTCCTTTCCATTTGGCCAGTGTTTGAGCCAGGCATAATATGGTCTAACGAATGTTCTGGCCAGTTTGCAAAAATGTTTCACTCTTGGGTGTGGGGTAGCCAGGCAGGGAAGGAAATCAAGTCAAGTGTTAATTTATGAAACCCCTTGGGGAAATTCAAGTGTCATAGCAGCATGGTGGGGGGGGGGGGGGGGGTACAGGTAATAATAAGAGAACAAAGTGCAAAGTAATAATGATAATAGTGATAACAGTAGTATTGAACAGCTATACATGGTTCAAACCGTCGTAACACACTGTGCTGTGGTGTTTATTATTAAGAGTCAGATAGTCCTAACAGTTCTCAAGTTCACCAGCCGTTAGCTCTACAGTAATTGGCAGCAATTGTGGCTACTGGCACGAGATGGTTTGTGGTGTATCGTGGGGGATAAGTCTATGGCTGAACGTTCTCTTCATCTTGGCTAGCTCCTCATGGAAGGGGTTTGAAGGGTTTTCCAGTATAGCAGTATTTCTTCATTATTTACCACCTCTAGTTTGACCAGTTAAACTCCCATTACAGAGCTAGCCTTCCTCACCAGCTTGTTCAGTTTGTTAGTGTGTCCAGTCCAGTCTACTGTTCAAGTGTACTATCAGGAACGTGTAGGTCTCCACCATCTCCACCTGCTCCCCTCGCATGGTGATTGCCATGTGCAGCACGTGCTCGAGTGGTGGCTGAAGTCAGAGGTCAGAGGTCAGAAGTCAGAGGTGTAGAGGGTGAACAGGAAGGGTGACTGCACAGTTCCTTGGGGGGCAGCCGTGTTGCTCACCAGCACATGTGTCTGGCTGCCCTGCAGACAGTTGGACATGCTACTGTGCTACACCGACCAAACATGGCGTGTTGAATACAAAGGAAGAAAAAGATGCTGGGGAATAAATACCGGTAATTTAAATTGGATTTATTTTCTTTGCCAAAAATAAAAACCTAACATACATGTTGCACAGATCAAAGTTGTTGAAAAGATACCCTATATGTTTACATAAATTCCCCCACCCTCCTTTTTAGCTTTTTATCCTGTATAGATTTGAGCAGGACATGAGAGGTCAAATGAGAATTTACACCACTGTTAAATAACAAATCACCCATTATTTGGAGGCAGTGTGCTTCTGCGAATTTTGAACAAATCAACCCTTTTCTGGGAGCAGTGTGCTTCTGTGAATCATAGAGGAGACAACAGCCGCACTCTGTATTCTCTGGGAATAGATGCACAATAATACTATCATACTGCTCTTCTCTCATACACTGCCTTACTCAGTGTTCATACGTGGCCACATCACACGCTTAATGTGTCAGTGGGTCTCTGTACAGAGTCATTGTGGTCAATCTGAATTGGACCCGTCGTTGTCAGCAGAACTGTGTCACCTCACAACACGAGAGGCCTGTGGTTAATGATGATCTTTATCCTTCACATCTCTTTTCCTCCTCTTTTTGATTCCTCTCTCTCTCTCTCTCTCTCTCTCTCTCTCTCTCTCTCTCAATAGTTCTGACTCTTGACTGGCTGGCTTCCCTGCCTCCTCCTTTCCTCCATTGTCTCTTCATTCAGTATGCTGAAATGTATAACCAGTAACCACACACACACACACACACACACACGCGCACACACACACACACACACACACACACACACACACACACGCGCGCGCGCACACACACACAAATACAAAGCACATGAAATCATGTGCAGGTAAAAGTGACATGCACAAAGACTACCGCTCTGTGGAAACTATCTATGGCCCAAGAGATGCTCTATAACCCCCTCCTGAAAACACCAGATGGTCTGACACTTTTGAAGGACACCTTGATGCCCTCCTCAGCGGGCACTCTCCTGCAGACAATACCGTTCTGGATGACATGATGTGACCCCAGCCAGCCGCTAACCTTCAAGGAGGTTCAATCTGCTGTCTGCTCTCTTAACAACAACAGGTTCCCTGGAGCTCACACACAATACAATTAAGGGATACAAACAAGGGTGACAAGTCCATTTGTGGTCGAATCAAGATGGGGTTTCTCTCCTTACTGTTGCTGGTAAAGCCCTTGGTACAGTGATGTTACAGAGACTGATGAAAAACACAACAGAGTTACAGTGTGGTCACAAGAGTAAGTGTAATGATTTTCACATGCCTGTACCTTTCCGCCGGGTGCACAGGGGTAAGGGGTGTGTGTTGGCACCTATGTACTATGTAGCCCGTCTTTAAAGATCTTCCTCCCGTGTGTCGCCCAGCTTCTCCACAAGGAGCTGTCGTCTTTAAAGATCTTCCTCCAGTGTGTCGCCCAGTTTCTCCACAAGGAGCTGTCGTCTTTAAAGATCTTCCTCCCGTGTGTCGCCCAGCTTCTCCACAAGGAGCTGTCGTCTTTAAAGATCTTCCTCCCGTGTGTCGCCCAGCTTCTCCACAAGGAGCTGTAGTCGTTAAAGATCTTCCTCCCGTGTGTCGCCCAGCTTCTCCACAAGGAGCTGTCGTCTTTAAAGATCTTCCTCCCGTGTGTCGCCCAGTTTCTCCACAAGGAGCTGTCGTCTTTAAAGATCTTCCTCCCGTGTGTCGCCCAGCTTCTCCACAAGGAGCTGTCGTCTTTAAAGATCTTCCTCCCGTGTGTCGCCCAGCTTCTCCACAAGGAGCTGTCGTCTTTAAAGATCTTCCTCCCGTGTGTCGCCCAGCTTCTCCACAAGGAGCTGTAGTCGTTAAAGATCTTCCTCCCGTGTGTCGCCCAGCTTCTCCACAAGGAGCTGTCGTCTTTAAAGATCTTCCTCCCGTGTGTCGCCCAGCTTCTCCACAAGGAGCTGTCGTCTTTAAAGATCTTCCTCCCGTGTGTCGCCCAGCTTCTCCACAAGGAGCTGTCGTCTTTAAAGATCTTCCTCCCGTGTGTCGCCCAGCTTCTCCACAAGGAGCTGTCGTCGTTAAAGATCTTCCTCCCGTGTGTCGCCCAGCTTCTCCACAAGGAGCTGTAGTCTTTAAAGATCTTCCTCCCGTGTGTCGCCCAGCTTCTCCACAAGGAGCTGTCGTCTTTAAAGATCTTCCTCCTGTGTGTCGCCCAGCTTCTCCACAAGGAGCTGTCGTCTTTAAAGATCTTCCTCCCGTGTGTCGCCCAGCTTCTCCACAAGGAGCTGTCGTCTTTAAAGATCTTCCTCCCGTGTGTCGCCCAGCTTCTCCACAAGGAGCTGTCGTCTTTAAAGATCTTCCTCCCGTGTGTCGCCCAGCTTCTCCACAAGGAGCTGTCGTCTTTAAAGATCTTCCTCCCGTGTGTCGCCCAGCTTCTCCACAAGGAGCTGTCGTCTTTAAAGATCTTCCTCCCGTGTGTCGCCCAGCTTCTCCACAAGGAGCTGTCGTCTTTAAAGATCTTCCTCCCGTGTGTCGCCCAGCTTCTCCACAAGGAGCTGTCGTCGTTAAAGATCTTCGTCCCGTGTGTCGCCCAGCTTCTCCACAAGGAGCTGTCGTCTTTAAAGATCTTCCTCCCGTGTGTCGCCCAGCTTCTCCACAAGGAGCTGTCGTCTTTAAAGATCTTCCTCCCGTGTGTCGCCCAGCTTCTCCACAAGGAGCTGTCGTCGTTAAAGATCTTCCTCCCGTGTGTCGCCCAGCTTCTCCACAAGGAGCTGTCGCCTTTAAAGATCTTCCTCCCGTGTGTCGCCCAGCTTCTCCACAAGGAGCTGTCGTCTTTAAAGATCTTCCTCCCGTGTGTCGCCCAGCTTCTCCACAAGGAGCTGTCGTCTTTAAAGATCTTCCTCCCGTGTGTCGCCCAGCTTCTCCACAAGGAGCTGTCGTCTTTAAAGATCTTCCTCCCGTGTGTCGCCCAGCTTCTCCACAAGGAGCTGTCGTCTTTAAAGATCTTCCTCCCGTGTGTCGCCCAGTTTCTCCACAAGGAGCTGTCGTCTTTAAAGATCTTCCTCCCGTGTGTCGCCCAGCTTCTCCACAAGGAGCTGTCGTCGTTAAAGATCTTCCTCCCGTGTGTCGCCCAGCTTCTCCACAAGGAGCTGTAGTCTTTAAAGATCTTCCTCCCGTGTGTCGCCCAGCTTCTCCACAAGGAGCTGTCGTCTTTAAAGATCTTCCTCCCGTGTGTCGCCCAGCTTCTCCACAAGGAGCTGTCGTCGTTAAAGATCTTCCTCCCGTGTGTCGCCCAGCTTCTCCACAAGGAGCTGTCGTCTTTAAAGATCTTCCTCCCGTGTGTCGCCCAGCTTCTCCACAAGGAGCTGTCGTCTTTAAAGATCTTCTTCCCGTGTGTCGCCCAGCTTCTCCACAAGGAGCTGTCGTCTTTAAAGATCTTCCTCCCGTGTGTCGCCCAGCTTCTCCACAAGGAGCTGTCGTCTTTAAAGATCTTCCTCCCGTGTGTCGCCCAGCTTCTCCACAAGGAGCTGTAGTCGTTAAAGATCTTCCTCCCGTGTGTCGCCCAGCTTCTCCACAAGGAGCTGTCGTCTTTAAAGATCTTCCTCCCGTGTGTCGCCCAGCTTCTCCACAAGGAGCTGTCGTCTTCAAAGATCTTCCTCCCGTGTGTCGCCCAGCTTCTCCACAAGGAGCTGTAGTCGTTAAAGATCTTCCTCCCGTGTGTCGCCCAGCTTCTCCACAAGGAGCTGTCGTCTTTAAAGATCTTCCTCCCGTGTGTCGCCCAGCTTCTCCACAAGGAGCTGTCGTCTTTAAAGATCTTCCTCCCGTGTGTCGCCCAGCTTCTCCACAAGGAGCTGTAGTCGTTAAAGATCTTCCTCCCGTGTGTCGCCCAGCTTATCCACAAGGAGCTGTCGTCTTTAAAGATCTTCCTCCCGTGTGTCGCCCAGCTTCTCCACAAGGAGCTGTAGTCTTTAAAGATATTCCTCCCGTGTGTCGCCCAGCTTCTCCACAAGGAGCTGTAGTCGTTAAAGATCTTCCTCCCGTGTGTCGCCCAGCTTCTCCACGAGGAGCTGTCGTCTTTAAAGATCTTCCTCCCGTGTGTCGCCCAGCTTCTCCACAAGGAGCTGTCGTCTTTAAAGATCTTCCTCCCGTGTGTCGCCCAGCTTCTCCACAAGGAGCTGTCGTCTTTAAAGATCTTCCTCCCGTGTGTCGCCCAGCTTCTCCACAAGGAGCTGTCGTCGTTAAAGATCTTCCTCCCGTGTGTCGCCCAGCTTCTCCACAAGGAGCTGTCGTCTTTAAAGATCTTCCTCCCGTGTGTCGCCCAGCTTCTCCACAAGGAGCTGTCGTCTTTAAAGATCTTCCTCCCGTGTGTCGCCCAGCTTCTCCACAAGGAGCTGTCGTCTTTAAAGATCTTCCTCCCGTGTGTCGCCCAGCTTCTCCACAAGGAGCTGTCGTCTTTAAAGATCTTCCTCCCGTGTGTCGCCCAGCTTCTCCACAAGGAGCTGTCGTCTTTAAAGATCTTCCTCCCGTGTGTCGCCCAGCTTCTCCACAAGGAGCTTGAGAACAGTAGCGGTGTTGCAGTGGACTTGAGATTGGATGGAAGCCACTTTAATGTCAGGAGACTCCAGGAGACAGACTATCCAAAGGAGGCGTCTTTGAGCTGCAGTGTCACAGTGTCATGGATGTCATTACCACCATCACCACATACAAACGCTCCACCGGCAATTACATTTGTGGTTCCAGGATTGGACTGTTAAGTCATCAAAGAACTCGCCGTTAAACAACTCTGGCATTCTTTATCCTGGATAAAATTGATGATTTTGAATGTAACAAGACTAATAGGGACCTTTTGAAATCTGTTTAATTGATTGAGTAAGCAAGCTTCTGCTAATGTATTTGGGCAAGTGCATCCCGTCAAAGAATCTAAAGATTTTTTTTTTTTTTTTTTTTTTAATCTTTTTCCCCCTCCATTTTCCTCCGATTTTCTCCCATCCTAATGTTAGTCGTTATGCCAATTCCCAATCCCCTTCCTGGTCGCTGCGCACTTACCCCCCACAGTCGGTCTGGGAGAGTGGAGGCTATCACGTGTTTCCTCTGACACACGTCCAGCCAATCAACCGCTTCTTTTCACCTGGCAGCGCGGATTCTCACTGAGAGGGCGTAGCGTGTGGAAGGATCACACTATCCCACTCAAGTCCTATCCGCGCTTAGCAGGCGCCCCGACCGAACTGTAGGAGTCGCTGTTTACAACGACCCGGACCCACCCCGCCAGCTTCTCCCACCCTCTAATACTGCCAATTGTATTAGTGTGAACGGCCAGCCAAGCTGGTGACAACCCCGGAGCTGTGAGCTGGATTCAAACAGGCGAATCTAGCCGCTCCGGGGTTTGGTGACGAACGCAATCTCCGTTACGCCACCTGACCTGACCTGACCTGAATAAAGAATAAAGAATATTATTAATGATATCAATCCACTTCTAACTTCATACATTACATATTACATATATATAATATCTGATTATTGAATTATTAATGAATTGTTCAAGTGTGTTTTGCAAAGTGGATGCGTGTAAGCCTAGGCACCAGTATGTGTGTCCAGTTTCCTTTTCCTGAAGGCCAATCAGCCAATGTGTGCAGCTTTGGTCTGGCTTCCCTATACATTATAGATTGAGTTTAGACACAGTACTTTACACATTACATCATGAAATATTTGTATTATATTACATGTGTCACTGCTCAATGCATCTAATGTCAAGACATGTGCAGGGTGTACTGGTATATACACAAAGCTAGAGGATGTGCAACATGCTGTCTAATCTGATACTTGATATGATATGGTAACTGGTATCTGGTAACTAACTGTCATTCATTCAGATGGACAGAGTGAGCAGCCCTATTTAATAGTCTTTATGCAAACTGTTCACTTCCAAATACCCCAAATTCACGAGAATAAAGATCTATAGGATTGTTTTTAACCTACTGTAAGGTTGAATTGTAGCCCCATCAGCCAGAGCCTGCAAAGTAAATACGCTCTCTCTCTCTCTCTCTCTCTCTCTCCTCTCTCTCTCTCTCTCTCTCTCTCTCTCTCATCTCTCTCTCTCTCTCGTCTCACTCTCTCTCTCTCTCTCTCTCTCTCTCTCTCTGCTCTCTCTCTCTTTCTCTCTCTCTCCCTGCTTTTCTCTCATGCGTTTCTTTCTCTCTGAAGCTCCAATTCTCATTTCCGCTCCCTCAATAGATGGCGTAGATAGGGAGCGCTCATCCGACCCATGCACACCAACTAAATGAGATCCTTCACTGTGTGTGTGTGTGTGTGTGTGTGTGTGTGTGTGTGTGTGTGTGTGTGTGTGTGTGTGTTGTGTGTGTGTGTGTGTGTGTGTGTGTGTGTGTGTGTGTGTGTGTGTGTGTGTTGTGTGTGTGTGTGTGTGTATTTGATATGCACTTGCAACTATGAGTCTACGAATGTAAATTTTTCTAGTGTGCTACTACGTGCTATATAACAGTTGGCCTACATTGTTTGGGTGTGTGTGCGTGTATGTGTGTCTGTGTGTGTCTCTGTGTCTGTTTGTGTGGAGGTGGGGGAGAGACATTGGTGTATTTCATCGTGCCAGCCAGCTCAATTATTCCAGAATGCAATTTCCTCCATGTGAAAAAACTGGCGGAATGTTCATCATTCTACAAACCCTTCTTTCCCCTGTATAATAGCTTTTCTTCTCTCTCTCTCTCTCTCTCTCTCTCTCTCTCTCTCTCTCTCTCTCCTCTCTCTCTCTCTCCTCTCTCTCTCTCTCTCTCTCCTCTCTCTCTCTCTCTCTCTCTCTCTCTCTCTCTCTCTCTCTCTTAACACACACACAATCACATATGTTACATACACACACATACACATGTGCACACACATGTATACACACAAGCTGCAGAGTCATAGCTTCCTGGCTTTAGTAGAGCACAAAGCACCTGTCCTCCTCTGTGTGATTAAAGTGTATATCACAGGATGGGTTTTTTCCCTCTGTGTTCCTGTGTAATGTCATTTAGCGTTCTGAGCCTATAACAGCTCAGTCCCCGGCAGCTTAGCCGTATTGTGTTTGAGAAAAAGTGATCTTTTAAATTGGACTTTTATAACTATGAGTCGATATATGGAATTGTTTTTCACGCCAGTCGTGGTCAATTGATCGCAAGTTGAACGCATTACACGAGCACAGAATCTTTTTTATCACAGCTCGGGGGATCACCCAGTGCCAAGCCAAATCAATGTATTTTTTTCCTTCCATATTATTTTCTCCCATCCCCCGATTGTAGTTATGGCCTCCTTGTCATTGCACTATCCCTCTGACGGTCTGGGGAGGGTGTAGACTACCACATGCCTGGTCCGAGTCAGCGTCTTGTTTTCACCTCACAGCTAGGAGTTTCACTGGGAGACAGCGTAAGGTAACGGAGGTTCACAATATCTCCCCATATCCCCTCCCGACCAGTAGGAGTTGCTGGTTTGGGTATGACCGGGATGCATACCCCACCGGCTTCCCACCTGCGAACACTGACAATGTGTTCGGAGGGGACAAAGCCAGAGTACCGTTCCGCCGCACAAATTGAACCCGGTCTCTGCGGTGGTAGGCGAGTACTTAGACCTCTACACACTTCCCAGCCGCACACCCAAATCAATGTTAATAATAATAATATTGATACACTATTTTTACAACAGCTTTAACAACCATTGTTTACAAATGGTTCTACAAGGCAAATGAAAACAAAAGACAATGAAAGTTCTAAATAAAAGATATATTCAAATAGAGAACAAAGACATTTGAAAATAAGAATAAAAATAGCACTGGCGAATCTGGCGAAAGTATTTATTGGGAAGTGATGTAAAAGATGATTATTTTGCTAGTGAATTACTGAAAGTAATAGGGCTATATAATTACAAACTATAGCCCCTTGTCAAATTGTATCTGTCAGCAACAACATGGGAAAAGAACAACAGAAATTAGGGGCAAATGGAGCAACCAACGTAATGTGTGAGCCTATATAAAACCAGGGTTATTATAAGATAATAAATAAGGTGTGGGTCATTTTCAGCTTGGATATACAATCTTATAAACACAACCAACACAACACAACAATGGACTGCATTGACATGCACATAATACTTTGGATAGCAACTAATAAAGGAAGCCCCCCACTGTTTTTGACATGTGTACTGGGTATGAGGTTCCCAGGCAACTGTATATGAAACCGTTGTTCAATATGCTTTTCTCTCACAGACACCGTAAACACCTTTTGGAGGCTCCAGACTCACCTGATGGAACTGGCATGCTAACCTGTGTGGGGTATAAACAGTTGACCTTTAAAGTCACTTCATCATTCAACAACACATTCCTCATCATCTTCTAGTGCCAGAGCACAGTGGAGGAACTTTAAAGGTCAGCCACTGTAGACCCACAGGTTAACATGGCCTTTCCATCAGATGTGGTGAGTTCTGAGCAATCCATACGAAGTGTGAAGGGACAGAAACAGGAAGGAACCCCCATGGGAAGCGATGAATCGGCACAAATAGCTACCAATTATCTACAATGGGAAAAGCATATGAACAAAGGTGTGATATATGAATTCATATTAAGGCAAAAATGATATTAGTACCCATATACTATCAAAAATGCAGGAGTTATGCTTTAAGGTCATAGACGGGATAAGGTGTCAATATGCAATTTCATGTTCCGATTACTTGTGTGTTAGTAATACATGATTTAAACTCAATATTACCATAGAATCTAACTCACACCACAAACCCCACAATAAAAAGGACATTACATGCCTCAATATTCCGGCTAATATTGGATTATTCCACCCCTCCCTTCCTCTGGCCATTAGCTAGACAGATGTATGTCATTAGCCACATTAGTATCTTCCACTCGCATCACGGCTGTAGCAATTAACCAGGTGTCCAGTTGGCAGCCTCATAGGAACCTGGGGTAACACTCTCTATAGCACTGCATGAGACCGAGCCTCATAGGAACCTGGGTAACACTCTCTATAGCTCTGCATGAGACGAGCCTCATAGGAACCTGGATAACACTCTCTATAGCACTGCATGAGACGAGCCTCATAGGAACCTGGGTAACACTCTCTATAGCACTGCATGAGACGAGCCTCATAGGAACCGGGTAACACTCTCTATAGCACTGCATGAGACGAGCCTCATAGGAACCTGAGTAACACTCTCTATAGCACTGCATGAGACGAGCCTCATAGGAACCTGGGTAACACTCTCTATAGCTCTGCATGAGACCGAGCCTCATAGGAACCTGGGTAACATTCTCTATAGCTCTGCATGAGACGAGCCTCATAGGAACCTGGGTAACACTCTCTATAGCACTGCATGAGACGAGCCTCATAGGAACCTGGGTAACACTCTCTATAGCACTGCATGAGACAAGCCTCATAGGAACCTGGGTAACACTCTCCTATAGCACTGCATGAGACGAGCCTCATAGGAACCTGGGTAACACTCTCTATAGCACGGCATGAGACGAGCCTCATAGGAACCTGGGTAACACTCTCTATATCACTGCATGAGACGAGCCTCATAGGAACCTGGGTAACACTCTCTATAGCACTGCATGAGACATGCATGCCATGGACTACATATAAATTAAATGGTTAGTTATGTTGTTGAGAAGGGTTGGAGTGATGCGTGTGGTGTGTGTGTGTCTCTCTCCCTCCCTCTCTCTCTCTCTCCCTCTCTCTCTATCCCCCCCCCTCTACTCCCCCCCCCCCCCCCCCTCTCTCTCTCTCTCTCTCTCTCTCTCTCTCTCTCTCTCTCTCCCTCAATCTCTCTCCCCCCTCTCTCTCTTCCCCCCCCCTCTCTCTCTCTATCTCCCCCCCCCCTCCTCTCTCTCTCTCTCTCTCTCTCTCTCATCTCTTCTCTCTCTCACTCTCTCTCTCTCTCTCTCTCTCTCTCTCTCTCTCCCCCCCCCCCTCTCTCTCTCTCTCTCTCGTCTCTCTCTCTCTCTCGTCTCTCTCTCTCTCTCTCTCTCTCTTCTCTCTCTCTCTCTCTCTCAAACAATAATACTACATATTAGGTACAGGCAAGCATATAGGGTTAGAGTTCTGCAGGGCTATTGTATTCACATGTGTAGTTATTTCTTAACCATGTTTTGAAAGTGTGTTTGAATGATCTGTGTGTTTCAATATTGCGGATGTAAATTAAATGAGAAACCTATGTTGCCAAAGCAGTAGAGAAAATTAAACATTAACAAATATTTCACAATAAATATGCAAAATATCAACAATCATATCAAGTACAATACAGTAAAAAGCCATTCAATAACAATTGATTCTTTAACTCATGACCATTAGGACAGAGAAGTTGTATGGAAGGAGTGAGTCTAGTTAGTACATACAATCAAATGGGGAACTGGTATATTTTTACAGATGTAATCACACACAGAAACATTTGCTACAGAGTAGTTTATGACAATAGTCAGCATATTTTGTAGCTAATACTGCACACTGACTCCACAGAGACAGGGCCATTTATGTGGATCAGGAGATGGTTAAACTCAGGATAGATATATTATTTACTGTCTCAATGTCTCCCCCGACGACAAAATGAACACAGACTGGCCTCTCTGGGTATCCAGTTCTGCCTGTGACAGCCTGTTTCTATGGCCAGGCTAGTCCCCTCAGTCTGTA
>NC_140171.1:42376187-42388687 GCF_963971535.1 Notolepis coatsorum
GCATGTGACGATGTAGCGGCTCTGCAGATACTCCCAGTAGATAGTGGTGAGGAATTGGCATGTGACGTTGCAGCGGCTCTGCAGATACTCCCAGCTTTCACTCACGGTGGAAAACGGAGAGAGAGAGAAATCAGAAACAGCCCAACAAACACACAGAGGCAGAGAGGTGACTGAGTCCAGTATTAATCCCAAGTGACTTGATCTTCGGTGTACCACACACAAGTTAGCTGAGTCCAGTGAGAAACAACACGGTATTCTTCAGTGTTATACTAACACACAAATTAGCTGAGTCCAGTGCAAAACAAAACGGAATTCTTCAGTGTTATCCTAACACACAAATTAGCTGAGTCCAGTACAAAACAAAAACGGTATTTCTTCAGTGTTCACCAAACACACAAAAAACTGATATCCAAAAGGACTGTTTCCAAAAACTCACCAGAGCGCAATGCGTAAAGCGGGCAGATAACGAGGCGCAGCTCCAAACGGGGAACCAGGTTCTCCACAGCGGTTCTCCACAAAAAGGTCCTGGAGAGAAAGATGACAGGAACAGCGACGGGGAAAGGCAGGTATATGCAGTTGTATTCCAGAACAACCCAACATCGATAGCAAGGAGGTCTGTGTATATAAAGCCTTCAGGGGCGCTAATTACAAACTGTGACAGCTGCGGGATGAGATTGATACTTGCTCCAAAAGCGTGTGGCGGGGAATGCACCAATCAACACGGCACCTTAAAGGAACGGAGCGCGTGGCGGGGAATGCATTAATCAACATAGTACCTTAAAGGAACGGAGCGTGTGGCGGGGAGCGGACCAAACCTCACATATTGATTTATAGTCCATTCATGCTGAGTGAATCAGTTCCCCCAGTCACATTTGTGTTTTCAAGATTTTGGGGGGAATTAACTGATCGAAAATGTATCGAATCGCATCACATCGAATTCAATCGAGTCAAATTATGAGATTTCATTATGCATTGAATCGTTGCCTGAAGAATTGTAATATAATCGAATCGCGTGTGTGTGTGTGTGTGCGTGTGTGTGTGCGTGCGTGCGTGCGTTCATGCGATAAAAGCGTCAGCTAAATGACTAAATGCAAATGTAATGTAAATGTGTGTGTGTCTGTGTCTGTGTCTGTGTGTGAATAATCTAGGAGTAACCAAGGCATTGAAATGACTAGACATGCTCATTCTTCACAAGACGGAAGATGCCAGTGGCTAGGACAAACATCACCAACCTGAGCGCAGATGTCCTAGAATACTGAAAATATGACAGTGGCTGTGTGTTCTATACCGACTACTAGGCCTGCCACGATAACACATTTTGCTGGGCGATTAATTGCCCCCGAAAATATCGCGATAAGCGATATTATTGCGACCGGTTAGAGAATTTTTTTGAGAAATTTATTTCCCAAAACTTTTATTTTGAAGCCCACCGCTCCGTCTTTTCCGGTTTTAGACTTTTATTTTGAAGCCCACCGACCGGACCGGAAGTATTGTTGCGATTCATTATCCTAAGCAGAACATATGAGCCGACAACATGTCTCGTCCGGTTGTTTTTGAGCTAATAACAAATGTTGAGATTGTTGGTGAACAACTAACTTTAGGTTAGTTTTAACGTTAGCTACTAACGTTAGATGCAGCTACTACAGGCAATCAACGATGAGGAGGAAGCGTCAAAGCAGTATATAATAGAATAGCTGTGGTGCGTAGGCACTGCAGCACGACTCGAAACTACCGGAGTGTTATAATAAATTAATTCATGTTTAACTTGTCCCCGTGTCCAGTCCTTTGACCAGCCCCACCCGTTCATTGTAAACAATGATGCATGTAATTGTATTAACGTTATTCTGTGTTGTACTTGTAGCTATGCTATACGTTGTATTTCGTTTGTTAGCTAATGTTGTTAGCATGGAATGAGAATCAAAGCTCTATCTTTCATCTTTATTTAGCAGTCCAGTTTCTCCGGGCAGTAGCGAGTAACTACTTGGGTCTAAAAATAGCTAACGTTACACTACAAATAATGCTACTTGGTTAAAAGGAGCCACACTATTGAGAAATGTAGTTAAGCTGTGGCGTTGCCCCACGGGGCTCCCGTGCTGTACTCTAGTAACGTCAGCGACCCGCCTCCCAACACGGACAGTGACTGACAAGCGGCACTGGTTCCGCCTCATTAAAACAAACGCGCAAATAGCAATTAATCGCGCCCGTCAAAATCATTGCATTCATTTTAATTATCGCAGCAATTAATCGATTTATTGCTTATCGCGGCAGGCCTACCGACTACCAACATTCTGTTGGTGGAGCGCAGGAGGCCTTATTTTGCCAGCTTGAGCTTCTATCATCTTCCTTTCTTGGGGTGTTATTTTTATAATCCTTCAAGTCCCTTAATGTCCTACTCTGCAGTCAATAATGTTGTGCGATTCTTTTCTTATTTTCATGTTAAAACAGAAAATACATATGTAGAGATCCAACAAACTTGACAAACATTAGCCAGTATCCCTGTGAAGTGTTGGGTAATTTGGCCTCATGGTGGCGCTATTCTCACAAAACTAAAAACATGGACTCATCAGCTTATGTGTTGTCCATCTGTGATATCCTACTGATAACCAAACATAAAACATCTACTGCATTCTTCTGTTTTAGCAGATATCGCCTACATTTATATTGAAAAATAATTCCATATGATTACACAGATGCAAATACTACATAAATACAGTAGATGTGTATATATCCACTACCAACATTTTGTTAGTGGTACACATGTAGAGATCCACACCTGTTTTTGGATCGGTTTACATAGCGACGGAACATCTACTGCTATCTACAGTATATACAGTATATCTACAGTATGATCCAGTCTTTCCCAGCCTTGAGGTGACCCTGATGCGGAAATTGTGTCCCCTGACGACGTCCCGTAATCGAATTCAAAGGACTGTGCCTAATATTGGTTCATTATCCTGAGTGAGGTTGGGGACGCAGGCTGATGTAATTCTTGGTCACGAGTGAATTGTGCTGCGGAGGTCCCACTGCAGTGATTGAGCAGTGTGAGTGTGTTTGGATTGGAGAGACTGTAGCATTACCCTCCATGGGAATCTTCTCCTCTGTTCTCCCCGCTATGGCAGCACTCCAACCCACGGCCCGGGCAGTCGCACAACCGTTCGCAGACAACAGGCCAGGGAAAAGCGACTGGGTGCACCAAAATGGTCGCCGCCGCTACACAGTACAGTAATTCTGTTAGTCCCTCTCAGTTGTTAAACCTCCCTACGTCTGTTTGTCTTAAGATTTGCAATTAATGACTCACTTAGATTCTCCTTTTTGTTGTTTTGGGGGGGAATTGAACGGGAGGATAAAGCACTTGAAGCTGAGCTCTTCCTTTTGTCCTCCTGTTTATCTATCATCCTTTTGTCGTTCTTCTCTCTCTCCTCTCCGCGGGGCTGATAGTCCGACACAAATCCCATCTCAGTTGTCCGTGTTTAGGAATTATGTTCTGCTTTCCCGTTTCCCTAAGGCACCCAGGATCAAAACCCAACCAACCATGTTGTGTGTGTGTGTCCCTCCTGTGTATTGAGTGTGTGTGTGTGTGTGTGTGTTTGCACTCACATGTATGTGCGCACATGTGTGTGTGTTTGCGTTAGTAAACACGTGTGTGTGTGTGTGTGTGTGTGTGTGTGTGTGTGTGTGTGTGTGTGTGTGTGTGTGTGTGTGTGTGTGTGTGTGTGTGTGTGTGTGTGTGTGTGGTCTCAGCTCAGCCTAGTGTAGTATGTAGTTCTTGATTGTTTAAGGGTTTTGTGTGGCAATAGTAGAAATGATTGACCTTAGATGAGAGGTATTGCATTCTGTGTGTGTGTGTGTGTGTGTGTGTGTGTGTGTGTGTGTGTGTGTGTGTGTGTGTGTGTGTGTGTGTGTGTGTGTGTGTGTGTGTGTGTGTGTGTGTGTGTATGTGTGTGTGTGTGTGTGTGTGTGTGTGTGTGTGTGTGTGTGTGTGTGTGTGTGTGTGTGTGTGTGTGTGTGTGTGTTTAATTGAATTGATGCTCATTCCTCACAATCCTGAAGATGCCAGTGGCTAGGACAAACATCACCAACCTCACCGCAATTGTCCTAGAATACTGAAAATGCAATATACTGTACAGTGTGATAAGTGTACATGTTTTGAATTAATGCGTGAGTGTGAGTGTGCACGCATGTGTGTCTGTGTGTGTGTGTGTGTGTGTGTGTGCGCGCCTTAGGGCTGGGAGGTATACAGAATAGGAAGGTATACTGTCATGGATCCATGCAAAGGTATGGATGTAAACTTACTGTACCATCATCAACGATATACATATTGTATCATATATACATAAATGTATTGCAGCAGTATCATACATTTTTTACAGAAAATATACCATTTGGAATGAAATGTCAGTCACCATTATCTTACATGTTAAAGAAGATATATATCTCATATATACAAAAATAAATTAATATTGTATTGTAATTTGTACAGGAAAACGAAATAACACAAAATACTGTTATATCATCAAATCTAAGAAAAATACTGTGCTATTGTATTTTGGCCATATCCCCCAGCCCTAGTGTGTGTGTGCGCACTTATGTGTGATCATTCCAGTGGTGTAACTCTGTTGCTAGTGGTGCGGGGGACAGATTAGGGGGCGTGGTCAGTGACGTCGCGGGGGGGGGGGGGGGGGGGGGTGGGGGGGGGGGCTTACCTAATAATTTCTTTCTAATACCAGGTGTGCAATACGCATTTTCCCAGGCGGTGGCGCCTCTTGTAAGAGGTGGTCATCGTGGAGCCAGGGCTTGTCCGGCTCCACGTCCGCTAATTTAATATATTAACTCTGTCAAAATAAACGAGCTGCATAGGCATAATAAACTGTAAGCGACATATACATGTTTGCACTGTCTTTTTTCTATTATAAAGTGCCTCTCGGGTGCATAACACATGAACAGATCAGTCATTTGATTTGAATGCAGGTGCTCGCATTATAAATCGAATGTATTATTATTATTATAACACATGAACAGATCAGTAGGGTGGGCATTTGATTTGCAGAACCTCTGCGTGTGTATTATAAATCAAATGTATTATTATTATTATTATTATAACACATGAACAGATCAGTAGGGTGGGCATTTGATTTGCAGCACCTCGGCGGGTGTATTATAAATCTAATGTATTATTATTATTAAAACACAACTCACCATAATGCAGCCCTGCCCATTGTTTCGGATCCTCCAAAATCCCAACTTTGAAACATGTCAAATGTCCACTCGCGTTGAATGCAACTACTTTATCTTCTGCGACTTGAACACAGTTGCGTCATTACCTCGTGTTGCCATGTCAACACGCGAGAGTCACCTGTTGCGATAAACCCATATTTTAAGTATGACTCTTGTTTATTAAAGGGGAACTATCTTATAAATGACCTTTTCCTGTGTTTAGGGTTATTTTCTAGCTATGTGGACTTATAGTAATAGAATCTATGTCTCTAATTCTCGATTTGGCGCATTCTTCCAATTCTCCCCTCACAATAATGTCCCTCCCTCAAGTGAGTCATCTGAAAATTTGCCTATATGGGACGTCATATGGTGCATTTGCATAATAACACCCGCCCCCTCTAGCTGCCCGCCGAGCGAGAGAAGCAGAGAACTGTAAACGCTCTGCGTCTCCCTCTCCCTCTCGAGGAAGTCCACCACCGCGCTGCGCCACAGACAGCTCATGCTCCCGAACCGAGAGAGAGAGAACTGTAAACACTCTGCGTGTCCTCCCGTCCCGGGAGGACACGCAGAGTGTTTACACTTTTTTTCTCTCTCTCTCTCTCTCTCTCTCTCTCTCTCTCTCTCTCTCTCTCTCTCTCTCTCTCTCTCTCTCTCTCTCTCTCTCTCTCTCTCTCTCTCTCTCTCTCTCTCTCTCATAGCAGCAGCAAACTAACACAACGTATAGACATAGGGTGTCTGTCTGTCTGTCTGTCTACACCCCCTCTCTCTCTCTCTCTCTCGACTGACTGTCACTCAAAGTGCTTATGGGCGGAGCCAGGCCATAACAGCCTGATTTCTTGTGGCTGAAAAATGATGGGTTTGAGTACTTGATTAGAAATATAAACCAATGCATTTTTTTTTTTTTTAACGTACAGATGTCTTCAATAGACTGACAGGAATTGTTTAAAGTTGCCCAAATAGTGCTAGGAATAGTAAAATAGTTCCCCTTTAAAAGAAGCTTTATAGGTCGTAGGCTCCTCTTCTGGCTCATCAGTTGGTATTTCCCCGTTGCAAAGAAGCTATCAAAGACGTTTGTTTTGTTTTTTTTAACACATTTTTGCAAGCGTTCACTCGCAACTACGTTGCTTGCAGTCGACTGACCTGTGATGGCAGGTAGTGCCACCAGGTATAATGTTCGGGCGGAACTCTTGTTAGGGATAGTTCCGTGGGTGAATTATGTACAATTAACAATCACTACATGTACTACATGTACGCTATTATTATGCAAAGACGAGTACTGTAGCGAGTCACAGTGCTGGCCGCGCGGTCGCATGCATGTATTATCCTTGGACGGTAAAACGTGGGGGGGGACAATAAGTGCATTCTGAAATCATGCAGGGGACTTTTCCCGGGGACCCCCCCCCCCCCATAGTTACGCCCCTGGATCATTCATTATGTCCATGCATACGTAATGTGTGTGTGTGTGCACGTGCTCGCGTGTGTGCATGTGTAATAATAACATGCCATGTGAGCATAAACGCCTGTTCATTCCAGGCTACAGGCATAGCTGGACACACACCACTTCTCTCTCTCCCACTAATGTGTCCAAAACTCCCTACTCAGCTCCTCCTGACCACTCTGTTCCAGCACAACCTATGGACAACAGGAAGTGCTTTAGCAGGAATCACTGACCTCTATATTAAATTAGACCCGTCATTTAATACATCCCCAGGCGTAGGGATCGGCTTCAGATTCCTTTTGAGTCTCTCTGTAGAAGCCTACTGTAGTCTAGTGAGCGAGGAGAAAATCCATTCTCCCTGGGCCTTTCATAAGAAGCTTCTGTAATAATAGGGTTATTGAAAATAACAAGGTTGTCTTCTCGTGTTACATGAGCTTCTGAATCCATCTCACTGACTAGAGACATCAATAACCCATCGAGAATGTGTGAATGCGGCTGCTTCTTCATTCATATACAGACCAGAGCTTAGTTGTATCAACAATAAGAGGACCTTGCTGTATTTGCAGTGTGAGGCAGGAACACGGGAACATAATCATTCTACCAATTAATCATATGCAGTTTAGATTATGTATTAGTCATTTTAGTAACATAGCCTAATATCTTTTCATTATAAATAAATAGTTGACAAAGTTGATACAAAAAGATGCTCAAATTATGAACTACTACTACTACTCAAGTCTGTAGAATTGTGTTTCCCACATGCAATAATGCAAATGGACTCTTTAAAATGAGTGCTTACCAGAGATGCGTATCATTCTTCAGGAAATAAGTCATTCAGCATAGAAAAAAGCATGAAATAAAATTAGGCCTACTAATTGACCATAATTCACACGGCGGCCATCTTGCACTGACTTATGTCATGCTCAGGTTGGGTTCCTTTCAGGAATTACAGTCAATGGACTAAGAAAGTCTTGGTCGACTAAAGGCCTAGCACTGACCCATTGTGTCTGTCCAGTGTCCACCTGTTTATTTGGATGGCTTTCCAATGAGGAATATCCGTTTGTTGACAGGACTAGCTGATGATAAGAAGAAGAGGAAGTAGATTACTTTCTGGTCAATGTACACAATCATTCATGTGACAAGGCAATTGAAATGTGTCTTTATGCATATTTCATCATAGAGGTCAGATTGCAGTGCCCCTGGAGCAGGGTGGGGGGTTCAGTGCCTTGCTCAAGGGCACTTAGGCAGAGCCACCCTTCAGTCACCAGCTCACAGCTGGTATATAGCGATGCACCGATCCAACTTTTTCAGTCCCGATACAGATACGATAATTTTGGGGTCATTGGACAAAAAAGATTCAGATACAATAAAGTTTTTCTTCATTGGAGAGTGTTAACGTGTACAAAATAATTCAGCAAATTAAGACACTTTGCTTTGATTTCTGGCATGTTAGACGTGTTTCTTGGTATCGGATTTTAGTATTGAGGAAATTCTCAGACGCAGATATTCTATTTGAACCTGGTATCAGACTGATATCCGATACCAGTATCAGTATCGGTGCATCCCTGCTGGAAGACACCCTCCTGTCGGTGCCTGCTGCATCCCTGCTGGAAGACACCCTCCTGTCGGTGCCTGCTGCATCCCTGCTGGAAGACACCCTCCTGTCGGTGCCTGCTGCATCCCTGCTGGAAGACACCCTCCAGTCGCTGCCTGCTGCATCCCTGCTGGAAGACACCCTCCTGTCGGTGCCTGCTGCATCCCTGCTGGACGACACCCTCCTGTCGGTGCCTGCTGCATCCCTGCTGGAAGACACCCTCCTGTCGCTGCCTGCTGCATCCCTGCTGGAAGACACCCTCCTGTCGGTGCCTGCTGCATCCCTGCTGGAAGACACCCTCCTGTCGGTGCCTGCTGCATCCCTGCTGGAAGACACCCTCCTGTCGCTGCCTGCTGCATCCCTGCTGGAAGACACCCTCCTGTCGATGCCTTCTGGTTACTGGCCAGCCCCTCTAGGCCATCCTGCTTTTCTTCTCTTTTTCTTTTCGTCTCTCCACCAGATCCGTTTAGGTGGACAGAAAAGGTCAGAGAGCATGAACTATTGGAACTGACCGTCCATAGCAAAGCTGTTGTTTCTGCAAATGTACAAGTTGTAATTTAAAACAAACAAACAGACAGACAGCAATAATACTGTCTGTTTTGCCTCAGTTTTGTGATGGATCAGTATGGCCACTCCCTGAGACCAAACTGAGAGATCTGAGGTAAAGAGAACCTCTGCTAGCGTCAGTCAGAGCCTGAGGTAAAGAGAACCTCTGCTAGCGTCAGTCAGAGCCTGAGGTAAAGAGAACCTCTGCTAGCGTCAGTCAGAGCCTGAGGTAAAGAGAACCTCTGCTAGCATGTGAATGAATATATGTCTTAAAATTAGGGATGTCCGATATTATCGGCCTACCGATATTATCGGCCGATATTGGCATTCAAATGTGATATCGGAAAATATCGGTATCGGTTTTCAATTTCTTTTTATTATTATTATTATTATATATTGTTTTTACATTTCTATAACCTTTATTTACCCAGGCAAGTAAGAACAAATTCTGATTTTATTTATTGTCAAAAGTATGCATAATGTTATGTTAATTCCACAACATTATGTAATGTTAATTACCTGAAATTATTCAGTTTTTTGGGGGGGAAAACCCTGCATATCGGTATCGGTTGATATCGGTATCGGAAATTAAGAGTTGGACAATATCGGTATATCGGTATCGGTAAAAAAGCCAATATCGAGCATCCCTACTTAAAATCTCTACTTTTGTAACTTAATGGGGAAGTAATATTTGTAAGTAATTCTGGGACTTCTTTCATTGTCATTTTCCTTCATCCTTCTTTTGCCAGTATGGCCGTGAAATGGGTATTCAAATCTATTCAAAGTTGTTTTAAAAAAAGTCCTAAAAAGTTTTACATTTTACAAGGAACCCTGTATAATAGATTGTACCAGAACTGATGCAGTGAAATAATTTGATGAAACTTCACAGATGAATGGGCTGACGCGGTATGACATTTTCTCACCGTGGTTGTGTGTGTGGCTAATCACAGCGGGATGCGGTGGTACCGCACTTCTATATAAAACATTCTTTTTTAAGTTTTCATTTGAATAATTTTTTTTTAACAAAATGTATACCTGTATATATTTTTTTTATTATTAAGACATGTGAGTTTACCCGTGATCGTGATTAGACAAAAATTATAAGGTCGTAGGAGTCCCGAAACTATTTTAAACATGTTTGATAATCTATCCATTTGTCCCTCAACGTTCTGAAATGTGATAAAAGTAGTAGGGTGTTGCCTGCTCCTTTAAGAGTGATGCGTTGTGGGATATATACTGTAGGTCTGGTCTACGCAAGCAGCAAGCAGTCACACATCCCTTCTGCAACAGACAGACAGACAGACAGACAGACAGACAGACAGACACACACACACACACACACACACACACACACACACACACACGCACACACACACACACACACACACAGACCGACAGACAGACAGACAGACAGGCATACAGACAGACAGACAGACAGACAGACAGACAGACAGACAGACAGACAGACAGACAGACAGACAGACAGACAGACAGACAGACAGACATAAAATATATTCCTCAATTACTGTAGCATGCTCATCAAGCTACAACCCACATGGTAGCAAAAACTAGCTAGCAAAAACTAGCTGGGTGTTACCAAGTTAGAAACTATGTAAACATACTTTGCTTTAATATAATATTAGTTAGCTAGTTATATTTGTCATATAAAATATATTCACTCGAGGAATATAATCAAAACGTGGTTATTTTCCAGAATGCATGTAGTCCTTGGGCTCAGACAGTGAAGTGTGGGCTCATTAGCACTGCATTCCTGTGCAAGATGCTGAGAGTCACCTGTATGTGATGGAAGAGTGCAGAGTTGCAATTCAACTAAATGTAATGGGGATCCATTAACCAAAACATGCCACAAAATTGCCTTATTATGTGTATTTTCCCGCGGAAAATAAATTCACCATTATCAGCTAAAAGGACATTTCAAATTGGGCAACGTTTTCAAAATTCCCAAGCTACAACTTTCCGTAATTTACCGGAAAGTGTCTGACCCTTTGGAACCCTACACGCACACACTCTCTCTCTCTCTCTCTCTCTCTCTCTCTCTCTCTCTCTCTCTCTCTCTCTCTCTCTCTCTCTCTCTCTCTCTCTCTCTCTCCTCCTCTCCTCTTCTCTCCTCTCCTCTCCTCTCCTCTCCTCTCCTCTCCTCCCATTTCTTCCCATCTTCTCCTCTCTCCTCTTCTCTTCTCTCCCATCCCCTGCCCTTCCCATCCCATACTCTCCCCTTCCATACTCCTCTCTTCTCCCATCCTCTCCTCTCTTTTCTTTCTAATTTTCTTTTTTTTCTCCCTCCACATCTCCATTCCCCAGACAATCTGAAAAACAAACAAAAGGAAGCTGGCATTGGCCTATTAATAATGCAAAGACACAGATTGGGGTCAAATTGTTGGATTCCACACACACACACACACACACACACACACACACACACACACACACACACACACACACACACACACACACACACACACACACATGCACACATACTGTATACATGCATTCATGCACATTTTTGGTCTTCTTTCCATGTAGCGCTACATGAATTATCTTGGGTACAGTTACTATTATAATGAGGTGTGCACGTGAACACACATATGCACACAAACACATGCACACATGCATACACAAGCACTTTACATACAGAAACACTCTTTATTGTCTAGTACCTCACTGTCTCGCGATGACAAAGGTGTGACAAACTAGCCGGCAGGGAGAAGACATTCGGGCCTCGTCTCGTCCTCCTGTCCTCGTCTGGTGACGGCGCCCATCTCTCTGTTTTCTCTTTTGCTTTTCATATTTCTGACAAGGGCGACTCAGCCGTCCTCTCCACGTGCCAGTCCTCTCCATCACATCTCTGCCACCGGTTGCTGATGTAACTTATTACTTTTCCCGCCCTGATTTATGGGCCTCCGAGGAAGTGACCGATTATGTCATTATAGACTTTTATGATTCTATGATTATAATTTTTTTCTTTTTCTTTGTTTTGTGTTTCTTACGTATTTATGGGCTGCTGTTGTCTCGTACGCGGGGAGCATGTCTTGTGGCTGTATCACACGGAGAGGAGGACAGGAAGGAGAGAGAGGATCCTTCTTTCATGAAAGGAGGAAAATTTAGAACAACAAATAGAACAAGCGGATGCAACATAATTCGAATGACAGAAAAGTCTCCATCCAAACGGAACGTCACCAAGGTGTCGTTTGATGGGTCTGAACAGGCCGTCACGGATTGTTTGAGGGTATTTAACCCTTTCACTACCACACTGCAGAAGGTTAACCCTTTCACTACCACACTACAGAAGGTTAACCCTTGCATTGCCACACTACAGAAGGTTAACCATTTCACTACCACACTGCAGAAGGTTAACTCTTTCACTACCACACTACATAAGGTTAACCCGTTCACTACCACACTACAGAAGGTTAACCTTTCTATACTACCACACTACAGAAGGTTAACCTTTCACTACCACACTACAGAAGGTTAACTCTTTCACTACCACACTACAGAAGGTTAACCTTTCACTACCACACTACAGAAGGTTAACTCTTTCACTACCACACTACAGAAGGTTAACCTTTCACTACCACACTACAGAAGGTTAACTCTTTCACTACCACACTACAGAAGGTTAACCTTTCTATACTACCACACTACAGAAGGTTAACCTTTCACTACCACACTACAGAAGGTTAACTC
>NC_140171.1:42391187-42401187 GCF_963971535.1 Notolepis coatsorum
CTTCTCTCCCATCCCCTGCCCTTCCCATCCCATACTCTCCCCTTCCATACTCCTCTCTTCTCCCATCCTCTCCTCTCTTTTCTTTCTAATTTTCTTTTTTTTCTCCCTCCACATCTCCATTCCCCAGACAATCTGAAAAACAAACAAAAGGAAGCTGGCATTGGCCTATTAATAATGCAAAGACACAGATTGGGGTCAAATTGTTGGATTCCACACACACACACACACACACACACACACACACACACACACACACACACACACACACACACACACACACACACACATGCACACATACTGTATACATGCATTCATGCACATTTTTGGTCTTCTTTCCATGTAGCGCTACATGAATTATCTTGGGTACAGTTACTATTATAATGAGGTGTGCACGTGAACACACATATGCACACAAACACATGCACACATGCATACACAAGCACTTTACATACAGAAACACTCTTTATTGTCTAGTACCTCACTGTCTCGCGATGACAAAGGTGTGACAAACTAGCCGGCAGGGAGAAGACATTCGGGCCTCGTCTCGTCCTCCTGTCCTCGTCTGGTGACGGCGCCCATCTCTCTGTTTTCTCTTTTGCTTTTCATATTTCTGACAAGGGCGACTCAGCCGTCCTCTCCACGTGCCAGTCCTCTCCATCACATCTCTGCCACCGGTTGCTGATGTAACTTATTACTTTTCCCGCCCTGATTTATGGGCCTCCGAGGAAGTGACCGATTATGTCATTATAGACTTTTATGATTCTATGATTATAATTTTTTTCTTTTTCTTTGTTTTGTGTTTCTTACGTATTTATGGGCTGCTGTTGTCTCGTACGCGGGGAGCATGTCTTGTGGCTGTATCACACGGAGAGGAGGACAGGAAGGAGAGAGAGGATCCTTCTTTCATGAAAGGAGGAAAATTTAGAACAACAAATAGAACAAGCGGATGCAACATAATTCGAATGACAGAAAAGTCTCCATCCAAACGGAACGTCACCAAGGTGTCGTTTGATGGGTCTGAACAGGCCGTCACGGATTGTTTGAGGGTATTTAACCCTTTCACTACCACACTGCAGAAGGTTAACCCTTTCACTACCACACTACAGAAGGTTAACCCTTGCATTGCCACACTACAGAAGGTTAACCATTTCACTACCACACTGCAGAAGGTTAACTCTTTCACTACCACACTACATAAGGTTAACCCGTTCACTACCACACTACAGAAGGTTAACCTTTCTATACTACCACACTACAGAAGGTTAACCTTTCACTACCACACTACAGAAGGTTAACTCTTTCACTACCACACTACAGAAGGTTAACCTTTCACTACCACACTACAGAAGGTTAACTCTTTCACTACCACACTACAGAAGGTTAACCTTTCACTACCACACTACAGAAGGTTAACTCTTTCACTACCACACTACAGAAGGTTAACCTTTCTATACTACCACACTACAGAAGGTTAACCTTTCACTACCACACTACAGAAGGTTAACTCTTTCACTACCACACTACAGAAGGTTAACCCTTTCACTACCACACTACAGAAGGTTAACCTTTCTATACTACCACACTACAGAAGGTTAACCTTTCTATACTACCACACTACAGAAGGTTAACCTTTCACTACCACACTACAGAAGGTTAACTCTTTCACTACCACACTACAGAAGGTTAACCCTTTCACTACCACACTACAGACGGTTAACCCGTTCACTACCACACTACAAATATTTAACCCTTTCACTACCACACTACAGAAGGTTAACCCTTTCACTACCACACTACAAAGGGTTAACAATTTCACTACCACACTACAGAAGGTACACCTTTCAAGGCGGCTGGGTAGTGCAGCGGACTAAGCGGCCTGCCTACCACCGCAGAGACACTGGTATCGAATCCAGCTGTCAGCGGTACCTCCGGCTTGGTCGGTCGTCCATACTAACACAATTGGCAGTGTTAGCAGGTGGGAAGCCGGTGAGGTGTGTGTATCCTGGTCGTTGTAAACAGCGACTCCTACAGGTCGGTCGGGGCGCCTGCTCAGGGAGGAAGGGATCTGGGAGAGGTAGTGTGATCCTCCCACACGTTACACTCCCCCGGTGAGAGTCCTCGCTGTCAGGGGAAAAGAAGCGGCTGGCTGACTCGGAGGAGACATGTGATAGTCTTCAACCCTCCCTAGGCCGGCAAGTGGGGGGGAAATGCGCGCAACGACCAGGAAGGGAATTGGCATAACGACTAAATTGGGATGGGAGAAAAATACAGAAAAAAGGGGGAGAAAAAGTAGATAAAAAATAAAAAGAAGGTAAACCTTTCACTACTTACAGAACACACACCACGTGACACATGCCGTTGTATTCTATTTATTAAATGGAACAGAAGGGAATCGCTTCGAGACCGTGCTTATTGTTAATACTTCGTCCCACGTAGAGAAACGTAGACTTACACTGCTAATGCTATTTTACTGTATGTACAACAATATATCTGTTAGCCATTTGGTCGTGTATTAATCTCCTGCTTATAATAGATTATACATGTATGCAGGCCTGGAAATGGGTCGGAATGCTGCAGAGTGGGGGGGGGGTTCGTTCCTCTTTAGTGCAATCACTGCATCGATGGAACAAAATGAACAAGCGCCAATGGTGTGTAGATTTCCTCCTAGGCCGGTGGATTACCGAGGCTGCTCAGCCACTCTGGCCTGTAAAGAGAGATTAGGAGCCAATTTTCTGAAATTTCCAGATTTTCATACAAGAAATAGCTTCTGTTATCGGTTGATAATTCTGCAGCCATGGCTTGACAGGGCGAGCGTTTCACTCGCATTTGCGACTAGAATAGATCTGTGTGAATCAAAGAAATGTATGTGTGAGTAAAGATTATATCCTACAAGCTGACAGTTCAATGACCTAAACTAACGTTTAGCTGCTAATGTCAACTAAGCTGGTTCCAAAACAGGTAAACTAACCCTGGAGCCGCTCATAGCGGAGCAGTCCTCTGGGCAAAGTTGGTTAAATTTTTCCGAGATACTTAGCGGAGATAGTTCTGATGCTCTGCAGCTCCAACAGTGATGAATGGGAGGGGGGCTGAGCTTGAGACACTTTCTCTCCCTCTGTCTCTGTTTAATGATTTTAAGTAGCCAAACGTTACACTATAAGAATTTATTGGATAGTTGATGATAATAGATATTGTACTTTGTTAGCTGAGACATTCTACTAAGTCTATACGCCAACGCCATTCTCCCTATCAGCGTGTGTGTGTGTGTGTGTGTGTGTGTGTGTGTGTGTGTGTGTGTGCGCGCACGTGTGTAAATTCACTCAGTCTTGACCCTGCCTCTTTGAACTGCTGCGGTCAGGCAAGCGATACCGGAGTCTTAAGGCGAGCACGGAAAGACTCAGAAGAAGCTTCTATCCCCAGGCCATCAGGCTGCTAAACGAACAATAAACACTATGCAACAACCATCAAATGCACACAGCACACACACCCACACGCACACACTTACTTAAACAAACAACACACTGCAGCACCCACTCTCCACACTTTAGATCACACAAACACTTTATATTTATTGATAAAGGATTTGCACTACAACTCGTACACCTACTGTAAATTGTACCTAAATTGCACCTCATCCCATTTCTGCCTTGCACTATATAGTATTGTATATTAGTACACTGCACAGTATTGTATATTATATGGTAACTCAGTTACGTCTATTCTGCATCGAACATTGTACATATGTCTATACTGAACACTGTGACCTCATTTTTTTTTTTACTTCTAATTTACATGCTATACTATGTTATTTTATTTCATACTTATCTTGTCTTGCACAGTCTCTGGAGCACAACAGTAAGAAGCATTTTGTATAAAAGTATTCTGTACTTCTGTATGACAACTATTAAAGAAACTTGAACTTGAACTTGAAAATGAGCTGTCGTCCTCTGTGTGTGTGTGTGTGTGTGTGTGTGTGTGTGTGTGTGTGTGTGTGTGTGTGTGTGTGTGTGTGTGTGTGTGTGTGTGTGTGTGTGTGTGTGTGTGTGTGCGCGTGCGTGTGTGTGTGTGTGTGTGCGCGCGCGCGCGGGCGGGGTGCGTTCCATTGCACAGGCGGAGCTCTGTGCTATACAGCGGACACTGGCCACGGCGCACAGAAACAGAAAGGCCAGTCACGAGCTGGTGGGCAAATTAGAAAAATCGAGAAAATCAGGCGATATCCACGCGTGGCTCATTTGATTTATTAATCTACTCTGCCGGCGCTGGCAGAATACATCATCTGATGTCAGGAAATCAGGCTGGGGGAATCACCTGAAACCAATCATAGAGTCATTATAGGGCAGAAGTGGGCGACTCAGGGGGCTGGATCCAGGCTCTCGGCATAGAGGAGCCAGTACTGTAGCACTAAAGCAATTACAATAGAGGGGTCATTTTCTTAACCCATGAGCATAACAATGACCAGTGTTGCAGGGGGATGGTGACCACGGTGCATGTCGTTGTTTAATCGTATGTATGGCTGGTTTACAATATTTACAGTAAACATTTTGTGTGTTTTAGTGCTAGCTTATGAGCTGTCCCCCTGACCCCCCTAACCCTTAAAGCCTTCCAATGGCAGCGCAATGTGATTGATGACATCATTAGGAATTCCAGCGACACAGATAGACAAGGACATGCTTTGACGGACACCGCGCGTCTCTCCACATCGATCTTCTTCGCGCCTTGGACACCACGGACACCATGTTTGTGTGTTTGTGTGTTTTCTGTGACAAGTGTACCTTTTTTGCATATGTGAGAGCAGCAAGGCATATATCACTTTCATATGGTTTGTGTATTCCTGTGGCGACCTGCTAGCATCATGACTTCAGTGTGTGTGTGCGTGTGTGTGTGTGTGTGTGTGTGTGTGTGTGTATGTGTGTGTGTGTGTGTGTGTGTGTGCGTGTGGGTGCGTGTGTGTGTGTGTGCACGCGCTCCCTGTGGTATCCTCCTCAGTATTCTCCTCATGGCACTGAGTAAGACACGCTCTGCAGAGGCCTGTCAGCAGCCATTACAATGTATACAGCAACGTGTAGGGTTTCCCCCCTATGAGACATACCATACAGCACAGATCAAACATGTACACACACACACACACACACACACACACACACACACACACACACACACACACACCACACACACACACAGTATATTTGCATGACTGCTCTCACTCACACCATCCTCCTCTCTCTCTCTCTCTCTCTCTCTCTCTCTCTCTCTCTCTCTCTCTCTCTCTCTCTCTCTCTCTCTCTCTCTCTCTCTCTCTATCTCTCTCCCCCTCTCTCTTCTTCTCTCTCTCCTCTCTCTCTCTCTCCCCCTCTCTCTTCTCTCTCTCTCCTCTCTCTCTATCTCTCTCCCCCTCTCTCTCCTCTCTCTCTTTATCTCTCTCCCCCTCTCTCTTTCCCTCTCCCTCTCTCTCTATCTCTCTCTCTCCCTCTGTCTTGTTATTGGAGTGACATGTTTCTCACGCTCTCCCTCATTCAACCCATTATTTTTTCTCATACACTGGCAACACTAACTCACTCAGTCATTCATTCAATAATTCAGTGATTCACTCAGTCAGCCTATCTACGCCTAGTGGCAGCTTGCAGACATGACACGTGTATCAGCTTGACACACAGCTGGCTTGACATCACAGACATACTTCTGTGTACAATCAATGATTGCAAATCCCTGCCATCTTTTATTGATCCTCCTTAGACTTAGACTCCTTAGACTCCGCAGCCTCTCACCTCAAGACCAAGGTATGACAGCTAGAAATATGACATTTTACATGGTTGGCTATGATTCTGTGTAACCTCCAGTGTCTCGCGATATTCACTTTCTGATATTCACGAGTTGAACTTTCAACACGATTAAATAATCGGAGATGCATGACAAGAAATTACAAATATTATGTTTGTGGAATTGTCAGACTAAAACAAATGGGCAGAAGTTCACTCCCAGGAGAGGAGAAGTTTACACACAACATTGCGGCTAGTTAAAACCTTGCCAGTTTCATAAAACGATTGCGTTGATTCTACAAATATTCAGGCGACAACGTACTCCAGGATCGCGGGGAAATGGCCTAGTCCAACGAGGACTAGTTGAATGGAAACACACACCCATGAGAAGATCAACTGGTGAATATTCCCAGAAACCACGGCTGCGTCTAGCCCACAGAAACACTCTGTCAGAAACAGAATACTGTATCTCAGGACGCCAGTTTCATCCGATGCTGTTATTGATTTCACCGCTGTGCTTCAGGCAGTGTAACCCCAACCGGCACAATTCACCTATCTCAAACTTCGCCCCCCCCTTCCTTTTCTTGATCCTCCAATCACAACCGTTGCTTTCCTCAGACAAAGTTTGGTCGCCTGGTAATCGGTGCGTGCGTGCGTGCGTGCGTGCGTGTGTGTGTCATCGTGCTGGCAAAGCAGTGTTGTGTTTATAGGTTAAGTATTCAAGTTCACTTGTGCCTATCCGGTGGCATGAGCGGCAGAGAGGATTCGCTCGCTGCTCTGCCTGTGGGCTTCAAAGCCTTCATCTGCTCTTTCTGTGTTGCTGTGCTAAATAGATACAGACTTGTGCCTCCATGTGTGTTAATCCTGTTCTTTACATTGGCACATTAACTCCACGTCCTAAAGACACAACGCAAACGGCAGCTCCCCCCTTGGAGCCTGCATCGCTTGTGTTGTTTCTCTTTCTTTCTCTTTCTCTCTCTCCTTCTCTCTTTCTCTTTCTCTCTCTCTCTTTCTCTCTCTCTCTCTCTCTCTCTCTCTCTCTCTCTCTCTCTCTCTCTCTCTCTCTCTCTCTCTCTCTCTGCATGTGGTAATGGAGGAAATCCTTTACGTTGGATCCAGCTTAGACGGACATGCATTGCGTTTTTCAGCATTGCTATCTTCTCTGTATGTCTGTTGGTCTGTTTCTTTCATGGTCATTCTCATTTGTCAGTCATGAATGGATATGCACACACACACACACACACACACACACACACACACACACACACACACACACACACACACACACACACACACACACACACACACACACACACACATACACAGACACACTGCAGGTCCAAACGTACAAGCCACCGGCCAGTTGGAAGGACTGGTGCTGTGATGTCTGATTTGATTCACCCTGACATCCACCAACCATTTGGGAGCCCATAACCATAGCAACTCCATCACAACATTCTGAGCGGTTTGTTGTCAGGGCGGGTCGTCAGGGCCGGTGTTCCTTGCATCCATTTTTAATGGCCAGTGTACTTAGTCTCCCTTCTTGGGCCTGTTTCCCTGCGGTCCCATCTCAGAGAGGGAAGGAGCGGAGAGGAGAGGAGAGGAGGAGAGGAGAGGAGAGGAGAGGAGCAGAGAGGAGGGGATGGGAGAGGAGAGGAGAGGAGAGGAGAGGAGAGGAGAGGAGAGGAGAGGAGAGGAGAGGAGGGGAGAGGAGAGGAGCAGAGAGGAGGGGATGGGAGGGGAGGGGAGGGGAGAGGGTGGGAGAAGAGAGGAGGGGAGGAGAGGAGAGAAGAAGATGTGAGGGGAGAGAAGAGGATGGGAGGGGAGAGAGGATGAGAGGAGAATATGGGAGGAGATGAGGATATGGGAGGAGAGGAGAGGAGGATACACACCCTCAAGACCCCTACTCTCTGCATCTTCTGGCCGTCTCAGACCCACTCCTATCCAAGCTCTGGGGGGGTCATCAAGGAGAACCTGCCTTTTCTCAGTCCTTGACCCACAATGGTGGAATGAACTACCCACCCCATTTAGGACAGCCGAAACCCGTCCAATCTTTCGCCATCGACTAAAGACGCACTTCTTCAACCATTATCTGAAATAAAAAAAATTTAAATAAAACCTCTAACCCTAACTAACCTTACCGTCATGCACTTTTCCTAATAAACTAACCTACACTGTATACTCAACACCTTGAGTAACACATTGTTACTCAGCTGATAGAGTTGTGCCCTTCCTGATGACTTGTCGTAAGTCGCTTTGGATAAAAGCATCAGCTAAATGACTAAATGTAAATGTAGAGGAGGGGAGGGGAGAGGCAGCAACAGCGCTCGTGGAAAAAGCCCCCATTACATATTTATCATACCTAGTCTTAATTATTGAGCTAGAGGGGATGTGGGTTCCTCTCTCCCTTTCTTCCTCTCCTTCTCTCTCTCTCTTTCTCACAGAAATGACATCCTCTCTCTCCCTCATCTCCCTCCTCCTTAATTCATTCCTCTCTCTCTCCACCCTCTGAGCGACAGCTACTCTCTCTCTCTCCCTCAACCTCCTCCCCTTCCTCTCGCTCTCCTTTCTTCCTCCACATCCCTTCCCTCCAAAGAGATGCAACTTCACATCATCAGAAAGCAGCCACCAGTGGAAAATATGACTTCTTTATGTACAGCACACTGTGCCTTTAACAGCTGCTACCGGGGAAATGTATGTTTGGCTTTTTCTGTGCCTGGCAACCACAGGAGATGACATAGGTGACATGTATGACAGACTAATTGGGTTTTATTGCCTTTGGCAAATTCTATTTCCTGATCCTACATTATAATAAGTGGGCACTTTTCAGTGGAGTGTCACATAAAGCGTTTTAATGGATCTCTCCACTCAGGAAAATGTTTCATATTTACACCAGAAGACACACCTCATTGGAACACACACACATACACACACACACGCCGCACACACACACACACACACACACTGCACACACACACACACACACGCCACACACATATACACACACACACACACACACACACACACACACACTCTGGTTTTTATTAATAACACTAACGTTTTAGACATGAAGATATATATATAGCTAGTTTTGTTGACCTTTTGGAATGCATTTATCATTCACTGGCATCCTTACTGTAAACCTGACTAGAAACTCTGGATTGGACCACAAAATGGGTGCCATTAAATCTCTGCGTTTGGTGGATTCTGACATGAAATCGGAGGAGTAATATAATGTTCTAGTGTGAGTGTTCCACTTCCCACAGTCTTTTCCTTTTTATTGAGACAAAAGTTGGAAACATGAGAGGGAGACACAGGAGAGAAGGTTCTGGTGGTTCCAGAGGTCTGAACCACCGTACAACCCATATAAAATACACCAACCAGGATTCACTCTTAAACTGGATTCAATCATGGTTAGTGATGCACGATATATCGGCCGATATGGCCGTTTTTTTACACATCGGTATCGGTCCGATATCAAGATAGGGCCGATATGGGCCGATATTAATAAATAAAAATAATATATTTTAAATTTTTTAATTTATTTGTTTTACATGTTTTGGCCTCAAATAGTAATATGACTTCTTTATGTACAGCACACTGTGCCTTTAACAGCTGCTACCGGGGAAATGTATGTTTGGCTTTTTCTGTGCCTGGCAACCACAGGAGATGACATAGGTGACATGTATGACAGACTAATTGGGTTTTATTGCCTTTGGCAAATTCTATTTCCTGATCCTACATTATAATAAGTGGGCACTTTTCAGTGGAGTGTCACATAAAGCGTTTTAATGGATCTCTCCACTCAGGAAAATGTTTCATATTTACACCAGAAGACACACCTCATTGGAACACACACACATACACACACACACGCCGCACACACACACACACACACACACTGCACACACACACACACACACGCCACACACATATACACACACACACACACACACACACACACACACACTCTGGTTTTTATTAATAACACTAACGTTTTAGACATGAAGATATATATATAGCTAGTTTTGTTGACCTTTTGGAATGCATTTATCATTCACTGGCATCCTTACTGTAAACCTGACTAGAAACTCTGGATTGGACCACAAAATGGGTGCCATTAAATCTCTGCGTTTGGTGGATTCTGACATGAAATCGGAGGAGTAATATAATGTTCTAGTGTGAGTGTTCCACTTCCCACAGTCTTTTCCTTTTTATTGAGACAAAAGTTGGAAACATGAGAGGGA
>NC_140171.1:42406187-42421187 GCF_963971535.1 Notolepis coatsorum
ATTGTTCAACGGTGGAATATTTTTCTTGAACACACTAGCTACTTTGGCCAGTCAGTTACTGTCATTTAGACTGAAGGGACTGATGGAGGCGACGACAGCACGCTGCAAAAAAAGTGATTTAAATCTTGTATTTATTGAGTCTTAAAAGCACACATTTTAGAACAGTTAGTTCCAACTTCCAACTAAGCCATTTGATTGGACAAGAGGCATTCCATGAGTGCTGATATTCAGTCTAACAGCACTGGGACTTTTAACTATATGTATCACTCCACCGCACAGGTGTTCTATTAATAACTGTTAATTAGGCTACATTAACACAGGTGGTCTATTAATAACTGTTAATTAGGCTACATTAACACAGGTGTTCTATTAATAGCTGTTAATTAGGCTACATTAACACAGGTGTTAATAACAATATCAGATTGTAACAAACTTGCACCGCAAAGATGGATATATTTCCACAACTAACATTTGAGTTAAATTACGAATAGTTGTCAGAAGAGGAAGAAGGGAAGGAAAGCTTGGATAGGCTTATGCACAGGTGTTCTATTAATAACCATTAGTTACGTTACGGTCCAAGTTCAAGAGCACAGTTGTGGAACTATTTGTTGGCGGATCATGAACAAACTCATAATCTGGTGTCGCTTATTACTGTTAACTAATAACTAGGGCTGTCAGTTTATCGCGTTAATTAGATTAATTAATTACACAGCAAATGATCGTGTTATGAAAATTAACTCAACATTTATTTAAAGAAGAAAAAAATTTATTTTTTAATCTCATTCATTCCATAAGAACGTAGAATACACATTTACAGACTTTTTTTTAATATGTCCATTTGCATGTTCTTGGTATCTGATTCTAGGGACATATGGATCTCAGGGAATGTAATCCCAGTATCAGAAATACTGTGTATGTTACTAGGCTTGAGTCAATTGTAATGAACCAAATGAGAATATCAATCAAATTTTTTTTATCTTTGACTGTGAATAACACCATGCTAAAATTTACCAGACCTGAAAAATCTAAGCAAATGAATAAATGGACGATGATTAAACAGAAGGTTTTGTAGATACAGTACTGAATTCTGCCATCCGGACACATTATTATAGAATATAGAATATCAGGCCTAAAATGGTTATGCGATTAAAATGCGATTAATTCGATTAATTAATTACAAATCCTGTAATTAATTAGATAAATTTTTTTAATCGCCTGACAGCACTACTAATAACTAACTAACCTACGACCGAATCGCATGATATGGCTTCAGTGAAATATCTGCTAGTAGGTTGAGATAATGTCACTTCTGTGTCACAGGACTCCAGCCACCCGAACAACTGCCTCTTTGAACTGCTGCGGTCAGGCAAGCGATACCGGAGTCTTAAGGCGAGCACAGAAAGACTCAGAAGAAGCTTCTATCCCCAGGCCATCAGGCTGCTCAACGAACAATAAACACTATGCAACAACCATCAAATGAACACAGCACACACACCCACACGCACACACTCACTTAAACAAACAACACACTGCAGCACCCACTCTCCACACTTTAGATCACCTAAACACACTTTACACTTTATATTTATTGGTAAAGGATTTGCACTACAACTCGTACACCTTACTGTAAATTGTACCTAAATTGTACCTCATCCCATTTCTGCTCCGCACTATATAGTATTGTATAATTAGTACATTGCATAGTATATTGTATATTGTATGGTAACTCAGTTACTTCTATTCTGCATCGAACATTGTACATATGTCTATACTGAACACTGTGACCTTTTTTTTTACTTCTATTTTACATGCTATACTATTTTATTTCATACTTATCTTGTCTAGCACAGTCTCTGGAGCGTAACAGTAAGAAGCATTTTGTATAAAAGTGTTCTGTACTTCTGTATGACAACTATTAAAGAAACTTGAAACTTGAAACTTCTGAAGTTCCAATAGAAACGAGCTTGTTTCAAGGAAGCAGTGACCTGGCTCGTTTCCAGATGTCCTCACTTTCAAGACATTTCAGTTGGATTGGAACAAGGGACATTTCTCAACCTTCAGCAGATCTTTGTGAGGGATAATGCATTCCAGGTCCAGGCATGATGCAGTTCAAATGACCGACGTGGTGGTTGTGAATTGCGTAAGCCTCTGGCAGTTAACCTCCGCAAAGGTCCCAAGTTCATTGTCCCGCACATACAATGGAAAACATTGGAAAACATCATTCTGAAAACAAGATAAATATTCTGCATATAATATTTTCTTTGAAACGTTGATTACACACATTTCCCTAGCAACAGGTAATACCTGGGAAACAGTTATCCTACACATTAGATTCCTATGTAGTGTAAATGGACTTTGGCCAAACCCAACCTAGCAACCAGTGTAGTCCCTCCAGCAAACTCTAACACTTGTCTAAACCAAACTGGCGTTAGGCTACTAGTTCTACTACTCCTGTATTCAATTTACTAACATTATTATGTATTATTACATGCCGTTTTCACATTCGCCGAAATGCTTGCTTGTGATTGGTCAATAGCGCTTGTCAGAGGTCCGATATTACTCGATAACGGACCTCTGTGGAACAATAATGACCGCTGTGCGCAGCTGTTCGCAATCAAGGCCACTGACACACTGCATCAGTGCAGCCAATCAGACACACCTGCTGGCTGCACTGACAGCGGAGTGTGTGTGACGATGACAGCGGAGCCAGAACAGAACTGCGTCTGCATTTGATCTCGTCTTGTCGATGTAAAATGAATTAGGTATATTGTTAGTAAGTTAGCCATGTAATAAGCGGGATAATGTATAGCTATACTCGATCATTGGGGCGGCTACGTGGCGTAGTGGGCAAGGCGCTCGCCACGAAATCTGGAGACGCTGGGCTCGCCTGTTCGAGCCCAGCGCTCCACATTTGCTTTCAGTTTAGCTGGTCGTCCGTACTAATACACATTGGCCGTATTAGGGGGTGGGAAACTGATGGGTGGGGATCGGGCGTTGTGGACAGCGACTCCTACAGGTCGGTTGGTGCGCCTGCGCAGTAGAATCAGGAAGTGTCGGGGGCAGCGTGAGCCTCCCACGCATTACTCCTCGCCACTGAGAGATCGAGCTGCGCAGGTGAAAAGATGCGACTGCTGTTACCTCAAGTACCGGAGGGGACTTGTGCTATGTATGACTTAGTCCACATTGCAGCCGGCTTGTGGGAGGCAAGAAACAGCGTTCGTGACAGGGGAGGGTTGAATTGGATGATATGAAATTGGGATGGAGGAAAATATAGAAAATGGGAGAAAAAGTGGATAAAAAAAAAAGCTATACTCGATCATTGTCGCAAAATAATTGACCTTCACTGACATTTAAAACACCTCGGCGCTGCGCCTCGGTATTTTAAACTCTGTGTCTGTCAATTATTTTGCGACAATGACCTCGTCATTATCCCTTACATAACAAGGCATAATGGGTTAAAGCATATCATTTTAACCCACCAGCGATAGCCCATATCTCACCAGCAATCAGATGGAATGTTCAGAGGCAGACAAATCAAAGGCAGCGGACATCCATCCCTGAGTTCATAGCCTACTGCTGCTGATGATGATGATGATGATGATGATGATGATGATGATGATGATGATGATGATGATGGTGATGATGATGATGATGATGATGATGATGATGATGATGATGATGATGATCATAAAGCAGAAGGCATCCTCCCCATCCATCCCTATGAGTTCATAGCCTGATGATCTTGAAGCTGAAGCTGTCTATTTCAATGGCTTTTCAAATTTAACAAAATCAAGATAATAATATGCTGACTAGCTCAGTGTATATGTTGACTATGAAAAACCAGTCAGGTGTTATACTGCATGCTAATTCATGTAAGGAATCGTGTCAGACAAAACAGTGGCTAGCTTGTTGCTTCGTACATCGCAGCTGAGCGAAAAAGGGATTTTCATGGCATTCTAGAAACAATCAACAAACGTACATTATGCCATAGGTAGGCCTATACCTGTCCTCCAATTACCGATTCAAATCATGATGCACTAACAAAACAAACGGTTAAAATGTTGCAATCCATAGCATTGCTTCTAAAACACACCAGCCGTGTTGCAACATTGTAGCTATGTAGCTAATACTAGCAAGACGTAAAACGACAGTCCATGAGTCACTGTGGCCAGTTCAAACAGAAAGTCATGTAAGCTAATTGAGTGCCACCTAGAAGAATTGCAAGGAAATTGTCATGGTTTTGGCTTTATTTCGTCTTTCTGTGAGGGACAGCTGTCTATTTCGTCTTTCTGTGAGGGACAGCTGTCAATCACTGGCCTCTGTGGTTATTTGCCTCATGGTAGGGCAGGTGTGTGTGTGGGCTTGATTGCACCTGATTCAGTGCAGCTGTGCCTATGGTAGCTGAGGCCCCGTTTAGACGGAAACGCTAGCAGGTGAATCCGCAAAAATATTTTTGCTGATGTGCCTTTCGTTTATACGGAAACGGCGTTTTTACGGGGTGAAACCGCAAAAAAGTGAGACTACCTTCCAGGGTGGAATTCCTGGAATCAAAACGTATAAATCTGTTAAAACGATGACGAAAGGGTTGTCACGGCTCTGGTCGCGCGTACTGCTTACGTCACAGGTAGCAGGTATGCGCCAGTAGCCGAGACGTAAACAAAGCAAGTATGTCTGACTTATATCAACGGAGATCACCTGAAGGCTACATTGGCAGTACTTTTAACCCTTTCACTGCCACACGACAGAAGGTTAACCCTTACTATCACACAACCGGCTGTCGTGTGGCAGTGAAACGGTTAAATACACAAGAATCTGTCCCGCGGCGTGACTGGACCCTCTGTCTGTGAGTGACTCTGCTTTGGTGCAATCACATTCCCCATCCACAGTCTGCGAATCAGAGGCAGAGTAGGGCGGGTCTTCACAGCACGTCATGTGACATATGCGCCAATCGTGTGACAGTGGGGCTCCGTCGTCCCGAGTCGTTACAGCGTCGTCTGCACGCAGAATTCCATCCCAAAACGCTCGTCTAAACGTAAAATTAAAAGTGAAACCGCAAGATGACTTTTGCGGTTTCTGTTCACAAAACGCTCGTCTAAACGGGGCCTGAGTCTATTTAAGTTTGAGTCTTGCAGGGTTAGCTGCTTTCTCATTTCCTTTCGTGTTGGCTACCCTTCCGGCCAGGGTTTTCTATATTAAAGGGGAACTATCTTATAAATGGCCTTTTTGAGTGTTTAGCATTGTTTCCTAGCTATGTGAACTTATATTAATATGATCTATGTCTCAAAATTCTCATATTGGCGCATTCTTCCAATTCTCCTCTCACAATATTCACCCTCACTGAACTGAGTCATTTGAAAATGTGCCTATATGTGATGTCATATAGTCACCGCTGCATGTTAATGTTGAGATAGACGACGACGCTCCGCAGTGGTTTAGGTGGCACCTGCAGCCCAGGCTCAAAACAGCTCGAGATCTTGAGGTAGAAAAATGCTGTTTTTGAGGACTTGATTAGAAATACAAAACAATGAATAAAAAAAAATATATATATTACAGAGGTGTTCCATAGACTCACAGGAATTGTGTAAAAGTGCCCAAATAGTGAAAGAAATAGTAAAATAGTTCCCCTTTAAAGTGTAGTGCTGATCTCTGCCCTATTCAGCATTTAGCCTTTCTCTGTAGCCATTCTGGTTTTAGGCTACTACTGGCTTATTTGAGCACTTTCTTTTCTAGTAGCTGAGCCTTTTATTTTTAGTGTTTCTTTTTATGACAGTTTTCTTTTGTTTAATTTTGAACTGTTATTAGTCCACTACTACACATAAACTCCCTTAGTAGAGGTTTATTGTTATTGGTTATTTGTATGAACTTCATATGATGCCTTTGTGGCTTATTTCAGTTATTTCTATAATACCTCTTTATCGAGTGTTCTTTGGACTTGATTTATTTTCTTAAAATACTCATGTTGAGGCTTCCACCTGTAAAGGTTGTTTTTTGTTGTTTACTTTTCCCCTTCTCCTTAATGTTTGCTTAGCAGTTTAGTGGTTATTCGTTACACAAATAGTCCCTATTATCTGCTTGTGACCCAAACACCTGCAGCCCTCACAGAAATGGCTATCAGTAATTTATTAGAAAGGCTGTGAATGTAACCAAAGATTTGTAACATCATATACAGACATGTAAATCTTGATTTGTGCATTGATTTAATAGAATGGTGAGATAACGGTGTATAGGCCTACCGGCCGTCATGCAAAAATAATGCCCACTTCTCAGCCAATCACAATTGAATATTCACACAAGCCGTATAATCACTTGTACTCTGGAAATAAGATTTGTCAATATAAACTTGATATTTGTTAACATTTTTATAAAGGTTTTTGCAGTAGTTGGTGATTGGCAGAATGTAATGGCTACACTGTGCTGTCTGGCTTATACAATAGGAACATGAACAATAGTCAAATGTATAGTATTCCTGCTCATGGACTGCACTTTGACAATGCCTGCTTCAGATATTTACCACCAAAATGCTATAGTATTTTTGTGGTTTTTTTCATAGATGCTATAGTATTTCTATAGTGTTTTATTTTCATACACACCACAGAAATATTGTAGTGATCTATCATAATACGTTATGTCTATAGTGGAATATTATAGAAATGTATGGCGGATAACTATACTGTAGTATTCCTGTGGTTTTACCATAGAAACACTATGATTATTATATAGTGATACAAAAAACAGAAATCCTTTACTGTAGCCTAGTTTATTTTCATACAGGATTCAACCTCAACACAGTGGTCTGCAGGCTTGCTAGGCTACATGTTTCCTCATATGAGAAGAAGAGAGAACAAAGTATTTATTGTCTTAACTGGGATAAGATGATGCAAACATGTTAATCCGTGAGGTGTCCTCATTTGTTATATCATCATCATCAACAACAACAGCAAACTTTTTAGGTATTTTAAATCCCATCCACACCCATTTCTAACCCAAACATCAAGGAAACAGAACAGAACCAAAGAACAATACATTTTTATTTTTTTGTAGGAGTCGCTGTCCACAACGTCCGATCCCCACCCACCAGCTTCCCACCCCCTAATACTGCCAATTGTATTAGTATGAACGACCAGCCAAGCTGGTAGCAACGCCGAGAGCTGGGCTCGAACCCAGCATCTCCTGCGTTGGTGGCGAGCGCCTTGCCGCCCCAGAACAATACATTCTTGAAGTGTAAACAAAAAATATATATATAAATAATAATAATAATTAAGTAGACCTGACTTTCTTTTGTACTGTAGAAAGACCCTTAGGGCGGTGTATCATTTGACTGGAACTGCCAGAAAGAATTTTGAGTTTTACTTGGTAAAACTGTACATAATTCCAAAATAGAATATTTTGACTGAAACAAACAAACACCTTCTTCTGTTTTTTTCAGCTCAGGTTTAACTCTTTCAGTGCCACTCACGAGATTTCTCGTGTTTTTTTATAGGTGGTTGCTAGCCACTCACGAGATTTCTCTGATTTTTTTTTTTTTTTTTTTTTTGCGATCTGAAAAATTATTGCATCACCCGAGCCTACCCGAGTATAGCCGAGGGGCGCCGACGATCACTGTGGAAAAAAGCGCCCCCTGTCGTCTCCCAGATGACATAAGTGATTTTGGAATGGACTCAATGAAAATGAATGGGGAAAAAAATCCGGTACTCCACATTTTCCAGTTCACTGATCCAGCCGGGGTTACTAGAGTTCATTCTGGAGCCTCAGATCCCCGCGGATCATGGAGTTCTACTGTATCGCGTTGGATCCATACACGTATCGATTTTTTCGAATGGTGATCAGGAATTGGAATATACCAGTTGGATACCATCTGATGTCAGGTAAGGACTCTATGTTATCAGTGGTAGGATAATCAGAGTAAGTTTGATGAAGTTATAAGCTGTTTTGTGAAATGTCTTCTTTCGGTTTCACTGTAAAAGTCAGAGAGGAAATCAACGAGGCGATTATCCGCGCGCGGCCGTAATGTGCGTGCGTGCACGTATAATATTGATCATCTAGCGTTTATTTGAAAACGATTCATAAAAAGGCAGACGAATATCAACGTTGTGGAATATTCCACTAAAAGACGATTTTCATAGAATGCTCCAGAATGAGCTGTTTTTTATATCAAAACGGGGGCTTTTCGAACTGCTCTGAAACGGCAACGACGCGATAAAAAAACAATCTGTCTTCACAGCACTGACTGGAAAATAGTCTTTGATAATGCGATGGGCAGATTAGACACATAGCCATAATTTAAAACATAGATTAGGCGATATTAACGTTAACATTGGCGCCGATGGTGGCATTCAAGCGGTAAAACGGAAAACCAGGCGTGGCGCTGAAAGTGTTAATAATAAGAAGAATAAAATTAAAAAAAGAATAAAAAGAAATTAAAGCAAAAGTGACGTGCCACGAGGGAGGTGAGAACCAAACACCAAAGAGAATATAGAAGAGAAGAAAGACTTGTCTGGACCTTTGGAGATAGGGAGGAAAAAGCGAGGGAGGGAGAGAGAAATGGGCATATGTGTGTGTGTGTGTGTGTGTGTGTGTGTGTGTGTGTGTGTGTGTGTGTGTGTGTGTGTGTGTGTGTGTGTGTGTGTGTGTGTAGGTGTGTGTGTGTGTGTGTGTGTGTGTGTGTGTGTGTGTGTGTGTGTGTGTGTGTGTGTGTGTGTGTGTGTAGGTGTGTGTGTGTGTGTGTGTGTGTGTGTGTGTGTGTGTGTGCGCACGCGCAGGGGGCTTCAAGAGAGAGAGAGAATGGGGGAGAGAGGCGTTATTTTTTTTCCTAGCCGCATTTCTTGGAGACACTCTCAGATTGGCCGACGCCTGTTTCTACACTGGTTAAGCTTAGGCACTCTTTCGAAGTTGGTTAAGGTTAGAGTTTGTCTTAGAGCAGTGGTTCCCAAACTATTATTTTTTTTACAATACAATTTCATAAAAATCTTAGTCAAACCTTTAGTATTATGGATATTAAACATGCTGGCAGAGTACATGCATCCATGTTGTCGTGAATATTTTAATTAAATAAAGAAATTCCCTATCCATAGTCGCCGTGGGAAGAGATAAAATAAAAAATTAAATCTGTGCACGGAGACCAGCAACAATTTTTTCTAACAGAAACCCATTGGGGGGTGCGTCAGCTAGGTCGGGAGGTGACAGGGGGTGCACGGCCAAAAAAGTTTGGGAACCGCTGTCTTAGAGCGTGACGGCAAGTTCTTTCGCCGGTTAAGCTTAGGCACTCTTTCGAAGTTGGTTAAGGTTAGAGTTTGTCTTAGTGCATGGCGATAGAACGCCAGGTAGTTTGCAGGCTGTTCGACGCGGAAATGGGCAAAGGCACAGCTCGTCACGCGATTGGGCAAACATGTCAGTGGCCAATCAGAGAGCGTCTCCGAGAAATGTGGCTAGGAAAAAAAATAACGCAGGAGAGAGGGGGTCAAAGGTGAAAGAAAGAGAGAGAGGGCCAGCACTATAGGCTGTTCTCTCCTACTGTAAGTTACTGTAGGGTGTGAAGTTGACACCAGGGGCTTAGCTACTAATTAGTTTGTAACTGAATCGGCTACTAAATTTGGTCGCACTGCGATTACTTAGGGCATAACCTAGTTTGGACGGAAAGTCATTACTGAGACAAGTGGCAAGTAGAAAGATAGAGTTCCATCGTCATGGTTACCATGTGCATTAGCTTGCTATGGCTGACATGAACCACTTGGCATTGTAGCTCATGTGGTAAACTGGCAATTCAATCCGTGGGTAAAAACTGTTCTGATCCTGTTCTGAAACTAATGTGATAAACTAAATATATACTTATGTATAAGGTCATATTAGAATTTCAACATGGTAACGCCAATCAGTCACCGTATGTACAAACAGTTTCTGACGTACAACCATTTCCACCTCATATTTTTCTGTTTGTCAGCTTGATATGATGTTTGCTTAGCATTGTACATGGCTAGCTAGCCAATAAGAATAACGACTAGTTAGCTAACGTTAGCTTCTTTATGAAAACAGTACATTTGTCTTTTCTGATTGTATTCCTAAATACAGTAAAAACTGATTTTATATACCACAACAGATTAATGCTAGCGTTTTAGAAGCAAATATTAACTTTACATATTGTTAGTTTATCGTGTTACTTTCAATTGGAACAGATTTAACCTGGGTGCGAGATTGGCACCACACTAGATTGATATTAGAATATCATATCAATTAGAATATCATATCAATAAATAAAATCTCTGGATTACTGTGTTGAAAAATGGCATGCAATAAATGAAAGAAATGTGTGCCGTTGTAGTTATTCTGTGACACTGTATGATTTACACCTACCCTAGGAAATGTTTAACTACTTAGTTCATAAGATATTCCTTTATTGATCCCCTTGGGGAAAATCGGGCATCATAATAAAGATACAAGTAAACAGTGTAAACAATATAATGAACTCTGAATATAAGAATATGATCAAGTAAACAGTGCAGATGAGGGTGTGTATGCCCTATCAGTTCTATTATATGTTACAATAAATATGGGCAATAGATAATTAGAATCTGAATATATACTACAATTAAAATAAAATAAACAGTATACACAGGTGCAGTACCAGAACTGGCACAATATACGTCATACGTTGTAGTCCGTGCAGGTTTGGTGGTAAGAGTCAGACACACTAAGTGGTCAGACAGTTGTTATTTAGAGTTATGTTGTACAAGCGCTTTGATTCTAGTAATTCGCAAATCACAACTGAGTAGGAATTGACATTATAGCTAGGCTAAATTTGAACTCACACATAGCTGCTGCACCAGGCTTCAGTACAGGAGGAAGAAGGAGGCAAGAATGAATTAGAGAAAGTAGAGGAGGAAGTGTTGAGTTGAGAACAGTAGTGTGTCACCAGACTGACTAAATCCTCATCTCAATCAATCTCATCCACCCTGCCTCTTCTCTCAGTTTGTCCTATCGATTCCTCCTTTCTGGGGTCCCAAAAGCAGAGTTAGACCTTGAGTCATGATTAAAAGGAGATGTCAAGTACAAGAAGTGAACTGAACAGCACAGGAAGTCCTTCATTCCAACAGCCATCAGACTTTATAATGCATCACTGTGCCTCACAGCATCACTGAGCACAGGGTGACAGTACTATCTTCCTGGACTTTTACTTTTAAACCAACATAGTACAATTTTACACTTAACTGTATATTTCTGTATATTTTCACTGTATATTTTATATTAGAATGTAACAGGAAATGTACTGTATATCCTGGACCGTATTTTATTCGCAGGCTTATTTTTATTCTTATTTGTGACTTTTGGTTTTGTCTACCTAAATGTTTACTGTTTACTGTGAGCGATTTGTAGTGCCAAATTTCCCTCGGGATGAATAAAGTATTTCTATTCTATTCTATTCTAAGCTTTTGAATGTACATACGTCATGGGACCAGTCACACATAGCTCTCTACTCAGTGGATGTGTGCGTCCCTGTGGGTCGCCCATCTCGCATGTGTGTGTGTTAATCTGCACGACAAATAAAGACTTCTTCTTTTCTGCAAGAGAAAACCATACCCGATATGGCATTGTCTTTTCCATGGACACAAGGGACTAAACACGATGGTACAGATGCCATGAAGTGAAATATTTGAGCTTCTTAAACTCATTATCAGTTTGAATTTAGTGAATTTCTAAATCGTGCGCAGACATGTAGAGAACAATTAATAGAACATTATTTATTCAATATTTTGAGGGTAAATAAAACAAGCAGCACTGGTTCGTTTACTTCCTCTTGGGACAGAGATGTTTTGACAGTGAAACATCGTCCAACTCTCTGCGTAGGATTGTGGGGACCAGTGTGAATAAAACATTTGATACAGCTGCTGTGGATGTTTCTGAACCACTCAAATGACTTGAATTTATTTGTACCGTAGAAAACTGGTTTCATGACTTGTTTGTCGACTATAGCTAGCTGTTGAGATTTTACATCTTGATGTTAGATGTTTTGTGCCAGGGCTAATTGACTCCCATTCATTCCAGCTGCTATTCCTCTGCCGCGTGATTTTTTTTTCAGAGCCGCAGTTTGCGAAGACTCTCTCTGATTGGCTAACCCGCGTACAGCGAAGACCCTCTCTGATTGGTTTAGCTCCGAAGGGCTCTTCCGCCTTGTACATATATATTCTCTGCTTCGAAGTGGTTATGCTTTGGCCCTCTCTCGGTTAACCCTAACTCTAAGCATAACCCACTTCGAAAGAGGGCCAAAGCATAACCACTTCGAAGCAGGGAATATGTACAAGGCGGACATTTCTATCCCAGAGCCCTTCGTTGTCATAACCGGTGATAGTTACGGGTTTTTAGCCATGGCGTCTCCTATACTGTATATATATATACCTGTACTTGTCGTAAGTAATTTGTTCTGAATGTAGCAGGCAAACATCTGTCCTCTGCCCTGTGACTGGAGTATATCATTCATACGATTCATATTGTTGTTGGGTTGGCCGGTTCTGCTGCCAGAGCTATCACTGTCTCAACTCGGGACATGAGAACTAGAGACTCACATCAACGACTATCTTGATTCTTTGCACTAGAGACTCATACCATTGGTCTATCTTGTGTTTGTACTTTTATATTACTATTTTATATTTTATTTATATTACTTTTTTTATTACTTTATTATTATTTATTATTATTTATTTTTTTATTGATCCACTTTTTCTCCTCCTGTTTTTCTGTATTTTCCTCCCATCCCAATTTTTTGTTGTTATGCCAATTCCCCCCTCCCCTTCCTGGTTGTTGCGCACATGTGCCCCCCACTTGCCGGTCTAGGGAGCCCTGAAGTCTATCACATGCTTCCTCCGATACATAGGAGACAGCGAGCAGCCTCTTTTCACCTGGCAGTGCGGACTCTCATTGGTGAAGTGTAACGCGTGGGAGGTCACACTACCTTCACCATTTCCCTCCCTTGCTGTGCAGGCGCCCTGACCGACCTGTAGGAGTTGCTGTTTACAATGACCAGATTACCACCCACCGGCTTCCCTCCCGCTGACACCGCCAATTGTGTCAGTATGACGGCCGGCCAAGCCGGAGGCACCGGTGACAGCCGGATTCAATACCAGTGTCTCTTGCGGTGGTGACGACGGCTTAGTCCGCTGCGCCACCCAGCCGCCCTTTATTATTATTATTATTATTATTATATTTTATATTACTATATTGTATTGTACTGTGAATCTATGCATCCCCCACCCTGTACCCCCCCATGCTGCTTTGACACCCGAATTTCCCCTAGGGGATCAATAAAGGATTATCTTATCTTATTTTACCTTATCTTATACTGTAGGCCTCTCTGCCCACATCATATACCAGCCTGCCAGTAACTTTTCAAAGGTTAAGGAGTTTGCAGTTGGCTCAATGAGAAAGTTCTCTCTCTCTCTCTCTCTCTCTCTCTCTCTCTCTCTCTCTCTCTCTCTCTCTCTCTCTCTCTCTCTCTCTCTCTCTCTCTCTCTCTCTCTCTCTCTCTCTCTCTCGTTCTCCTACGCAGAGTTGCATAAATAAGAAACATTTTAATTAGTTGAAAAAAGTGTAATGATTTAAATTCATGGCATCTGTGCAGCCTTGTTTATTCACTGTGTCCATGGGAACGACGACGCATGCAGCCATAAAGGTATGGTTTCTTTACACAGAAAAGATAGTCTGTTTATTTTTCTGATTACTGCTTAGTTATTAGTCTAGTTATTTGTGATACGCTGCATAGCCTATACACCCAATATAAACCCACATTTTCTTTAAAAAACTAATTTGGTCTCAGATGTCCGGATGTAGTACAGATTTAGGCTCTCTTGGGCAGCAGGCTGTGACAAACGGGCATAGAGAGAGCTCTGTAGGAGTCTCTCTCTCTCTCTCTCTCTCTCTCTCTCTCTCTCTCTCTCTCTCTCTCTCTCTCTCTCTCTCTCTCTCTCTCTCCAAACTTCTCTCTCTGTATCTCTCTCTGTGATTGGGACCCACACATATCAATACACACATGCACACACACACACGTGTGGAATGTGTGTCACAATGTGATGTCATCAACTCTCCACAGACATTGGCTCTGCCTTGCATGCCTTTAAGGATCAACATTCCTCTTTGAAGCATGCTCAGGGGCTACTTCTGGAGTCTGTTTGAGTATGTTTGTTTGTGGTGGGGGAGATGACAGATGATTGGTAAGCAGTGTGTGTGTGTGTGTGTGTGTGTGTGTGTGTGTGTGTGTGTGTGTGTGTGTGTGTGTGTGTGTGTGTGTGTGTGTGTGTGTGTGTGTGTGTGTGTGTGTGTGTGTGTGTGTGTGTGTGTGTGTGTGTGTGTGTGTGTGTGTGTGTGTGTGTGTGTGTGTGTGTGTGTGTGTGTGTGTGTGTGTGTGTGTGTGTGTGTGTGAGAGTACTAGTAATACTGTCAGGAGTCATACACCTCCTTTGGTCCTTCTGATTTCAATATCACACTTCTGCTGCAATGACATGTTTACAGTGAGTTTACGTGAGTGTGCACATGTGTGTGTGTGAGTGCGTGTGTGTGTGCGTGTGTGTGTGCACGTGTGTGTGTGTGTGTGCACGTGTGTGTGTGTGCGTGTTATGAATTATAATCTCTTTCCATGTTGTTCATTAGACCAGTCAGCACAGGAGAGCCACGCAGAAGTCAAGCAAGCAAACCTTAGGTCATGTTGTATGTTGTGTTTTACAAATATCCTGCTGACCTATAAGGCATTGATTGATTCACTGGGCAACGCTGATGGGCAACAGTATCCAAGGAACATTGTTGCTTTAGTCAGAAGGCTCACTGTGTTGCCTGCTGCTGTGGAGCCTTGCCTCGATACGTTGCCCAAAAGTGACTTAATGTATCAGCACTAATAAGGCGGTGCCTCGACTCCCCCGAAAATCTATTTGCTTTCCTCTATTGCATAATTAAAAGACAATACTCCCCAAATGCAGAAAGTACAAACACACCACAAATACAAACATTGGCATTTCTCATAGT
>NC_140171.1:42431187-42458687 GCF_963971535.1 Notolepis coatsorum
TTCTGAATGAGTTGAAGAGGCTTAGTGGCAGTGGCCGGGAGGCCAGCGAGCAGTGCATTGCAGTAGTCGAGGCGGGAGATGACTGTTGATTGGACGAGGAGTTGGGTGGCTTCTTTTGTCAGGAAGGGGCGTATCCTTCTGACGTTGCTCAGGAGGAATCGGCAGGTTCTGGTCGTCGCTGCGATGTGAGCAGAGAAGTTCAACTGGTCGTCGAGGACAACACCAAGGTTCTTGGCGGTCGGGGACGCAGTCACAGCTGCATTCTCGACTGTGATTGAAAGGTCGGTTAGGGGGGAGGATTTGGCCGGCAGGTGGAGCAATTCTGTTTTGCTTAGGTTCAGTTTGAGGTGGTTGGACGACATCCAGGCTGAGATGTCGGACAGACAGGCCGAGATCCGCTCAGAGACGTGGATATCTGAGGGAGGGAAGGAGAGGAAGAGTTGAGTATCGTCGGCATAACAATGGTAGGAGAAGCCATGAGACGTGATAATGTTACCCAGTGATTTAGTGTAGAGGGAGAAGAGAAGGGGTCCTAAAACCGAGCCCTGGGGGACACCCGTCCGCAGGGGGCGGGTGGCCGACAGGGTCCCTCTCCATGACACTTGGTAGGAGCGGTCATTGAGGTATGATGACAGCCATGTCAGCGCAGAGCCAGCCACTCCCATTCCTGCGAGGGCCGCAAGGAGGATCTGGTGGTTGACTGTGTCGAAGGCTGCAGATAGATCTAGGAGAATCAGGACAGAGGAGAGGCCTTTCGCTTTTGCTAAGTGAAGTGCCTCTGTGACCGCAATGAGGGCTGTCTCTGTGGAGTGACCAGTCCTGAAGCCTGACTGATTAGGGTCTAGGAGGTCATTCTGTAAGAGATAAGCAGTAAGTTGGTTGGATACAGCACGTTCAAGTGTTTTAGAAAGGAAGGAGAGAAGAGAGACAGGACGGTAGTTGCCTATGACGGTAGGGTTCAGGGTTGGTTTTTTTATGAGCGGCGTGACTCTGGCTTGTTTTAGGGAGGTGGGGACCACCCCCGAGTTGAGTGAGGAGTTGATGGTTGCAGTTAGGAATGGGAGGATGTCTGGTGCTATGGTCTGGAGGAGTGGGGAGGGTAGCTGGTCCAGCTGGCAAGTAGTCGGACGGTTTGACGTTACCAGTGTCAGGGTCTCTGCTTCTGTAATGGGAGAGAAAGATGACAGAGTGAAGGATGAGGTTCTCGATTCAGCATTTGGAATGGGTGGGGGTTGGGAGAAGGAGCTGCGGATGTTCTCCACTTTTTCCTCAAAGAAGATCGCAAAGTCTTCGGCAGAGAAAGATGAGGGAGGGGGGGGTGGGGGGGGAGTGAGGAGGGAGGACATGGTAGCATGCAGTTTGCGAAGATTCTTGGCAGAGGCCTCGATCCTATGGTGGAAGAAAGAAGCTTTGGCATTAGTGATGGTTTTGGAGAAGAAGACAGAAAGAACAGGAGCATAGAAGAAGAAGACAGAAAGAACGTGAGAATAGAAGAAGACAGAAAGAACATGAGAATAGAAGAAGACAGAGAGAACATGAGAGAAGAAGACAGAAAGAACATGAGAGAAGAAGACAGAAAGAACATGAGAATAGAAGTAGACAGAAAGAACAGGGGAGTAGAAGAAGACAGAGAGAATATATTTGTCTAATATAATAACTTTTCTTTGCATGTGTTGTTTTCTTCAGTATGAATGCATGTCAATGAGCAGATTAATCACTTTAAAAGCATGAAACCTACAGTTGCTAAAAATAGGGGTGTAACGATTCACCAAACCCAACATTCAATTTGACGTTTGATTTTAAGACCAAAATTCTATTTTAATACTTTTTTTGGTATCTTCATTATTATCCCCCTCAACATATGATTACACTTTTATAAAAAAAAAAAATATATATATATAGTACAGTTTAATATATATAAATATCCCTTTTGTGAACATCATAGAGGTGAATTTAAAGATGTGGATTCACAATATTTATCATTGAAGTGTGCTGTGATCATGAATAGAATATTGATTCCATCCCATTTATCAATTATATGTCTTTATGGCTATGCTGTTAATGTAGCTATGTGTTGCTCTGGAAGTCCTTGTCATGGCAATTAATTCTGCATTAGAGGGGATGACCTGAATGTTTGTAGTGCTAGTGTTTTGTCCGGCAGCATGGCTACATGGGTAGAGCTTCCGACTCATGATCGCAAGATCCCCGGTTCAAGCCCTGGTCAAGGCTGTTGTCAGAAAGTGGTGTTGTTGTCCAGCAGGGAGATCTGTCCTCTGGACGTGGCAGTAACAATTCCCCTGTCACAGTGATAGGGACACTGTAGAGTTGCAAGTGCCGTCCTTCGGATGAGACGTTAAACCGACCAATGATTTTGGTCATTAAAGAACCCGCTCGCAAAGACACGTTCCTGGCTAAATTCCCAACCAAGTCTCTGACATCAAGGCCACCTAATCATCCCTCCCCCCTAATTGGCTGATATCAAACCCTGTCTTTCAGCCATTGTGTAGTGTGATGTGTGCCTGGTGCCAGTGTATGGCAGCCATTGAGCCTGCGTAGCCCAAGGTTGTGTGCTACACAGTGGTGCTGAAGGAAGCAATTTCCACCATAAATTGTAAAGCACTATAAATGCAATGATCATTCATTCATTCATAGTGTTGTGGCGGATAGTAGAAACGCTTGACATACCCAGTAAACGGTCTTTATCCACCACACAAAAGTAATGAGAAAACGTCCATACTGCAGATTTATTGATTGATTGACAATTGTATTAACAGATTGCAGAATGGGTACAATACAGTACACAATTGTTAACACTTTGAATGCCCAGCAGGGGGCGCACATTTAGTGCTTGAATGCCCACATCCACTTCAATGTTAGCATTAATATCGCCTAATCTATGTTTTAAATTATTATGTGTCTAATCTGCCCGTCGCATTATCAATGACCTATTTCCAGTCAACATTGTCGAAGCAGATTGTTTTTTTATCGGTTCATTTCCGTTTCATAGCATTTAGAAAACCCCTCGTTTTCACGAAAAAAAGAGGATTCCATGATAATCGCCCCGTACTGTAATATTCTAGAACATTGTCATTTGTCTGCCTATTTATGAATCGTTTTCAAATAAACGCTAGAATATCGATAGTATATGTCAGGGGTCAGCAACCTTTTTGACATGGAGTGCCTGTTTGAAATATAGTTGTAACTAGTGTGCCTCAACAATATTCCATGCATCGTAATTTTTTTTCTCATAATCAGCTCTTTTTAATGATAATTTTTACATTATTACATCATTATTGTTATTGTTATTATTAACAATATTATTATGATGGTTGTATCAACCCTAAATCTGAGTTGGGGGGGGGGGAATGCAATGCAGACAAACAGCTGCATACAGTGCGACCATTTCACTCACATTTGCCCATTCATTTTTGGACACATCACACACCATTGGTGTGTGTACTGTACATGTGCTGTCATAGCTCCACCTACAGGCCTAATGGAGAACACCAGGATGTGAATGGAGGGTGAATGTGAGGTATATCGTGTAAATAAGTTTTGATTGATCGCAAGACTACACTGTAAAAAAAAATATAATAATAAGTTACCAGAACTTAAAAATATTGAGTTCAGTTACTGTGCATTAAGGTTTTCAGTTTTCAATCCATAATAAGTTAACAGAAAAATAAGTACACAACCACATTATTTCAACCTAATAAAACTATGTTTATTGTCATTGTTTTAAGAACACAAGTTGACTTGGTAATACTCACATTTTGAGTAAAAAAAAATGGCTTTTAACATGTGCAATGTTCAATGAAATAGAAAAATAAATAATACAATTTGTTGATTAATCCCACTGGTCACAATGGTGACCGTAATAATGTTTTTGTTATAAGGCTCTGCAAATGTTACTGAATGATGTAGCAATGTATTTCCAGCTAAATTGAAATAATAAACAAATAAAGGGTCTCAATTAAATATGTGGTAGTAAAAATAACCTGTGGGAGGATTTCAACAAGATAAATGAGACAACAGTGAAAAATATTTCACTATAATATGTCAAAAAAATAAACTATAATTTTCCTTTTTTTTTTTTTTTTTTTTTTTATGCTGCCCCCTGTGCCTATGCCCCTGGTATATGTGTTCGTGTGCACGCTAGTGCCGCGCGCTGAAAATCGATTCTCTCAGTTCCTGATCGCTCTTAGAGTCAAACAGCCATATCACAAAAAAAGCTTATATCTCCGTGAAAACGGGTCTGATTATCCTAAGACTGGTAACATAGATTCCTTACCTGAGATCAGATGGTATCCAAATGGATTATTCCAATTCCTGATCGCCATTCGAAAAAATCTATCCTTTTATTGATCCACCGCGTATACAGTACTAAAAACCCATAATCCCTGCTGCTCTGAGGGTCCAGCATGAAGCTGATCGACCCCGGTTACATGAGTGAGAAGTAAAATGTGGAGTCTGGGTCTTTTTTTCTCATTCATTTTCACTGAGTCCAATCCAAACATTGGAGGTGGTTGGGTGGGTGGGGTGGGGGTGGGGGTGGGTAGGTGGGGTGGGAGGTAACTGTACATTGGATTATCGACAAAACCTTACTTGGTCCCAAGAAGAGGGTCTCGTGTATTATTGGGTTAGGACATTTACTGTACATTGGAGGGGGTTGGGTTAGGACATTTACAGGGGCCAGTTTCGAATTGCAGTCTCTCGTAGGTGGTCTTTGAGAGTGGTTTTGAAAGTGGGTAGTGATTCACATTCCTTTACAGCTGTGGGTAGGGCGTACCACATTGATGTGGCATAATTGCGAAACGTGTTTAGTCCCTTGTTTGAGCCGAATCTGGGTTTCACATGATTTGTGGAGCTCCCTCTGGTGTTGTGGTCGTGGTATTCACTGACCTTTGGGAAGTATTTTGACATGTACATGGGTACCTGAGTGGTGTAGTGTATCTTGTAGACCAGGCCCATTGCAAGTTGCTGTACTCTGTCGTCTACTCTAAGCCATCCTAGGTTGTCAAAGTGGGCAGGGGTGAGGTGGGTTCTAGGAGTAAGGTCAAGCAGTAGTCTGACCAGTTTGTTTTGTGATGTTTGTAATTTAGTTTTTAGCGCCTTTGAGGTGCTTTGGTACCATGAGGTGCAAGCATAGTCGTAATACCCTTGAATGAGTGCTCCTGCCAGAGTCTTCAGGGTATTCTTGTTTACCAGAGAGGAGATCCGGTACAAGAATCTAGTTTGTTGGTTGACTTTTTTTATTACATTGGATGCCATTTTGTCACAGGAAGGATTTGCCTCTAGGATGGAACCTAGGCATGTAATTTCATCTTTCCTTGTGACAATATTGTCACCCACTGTAACTGAGAAAGCGTCGGTCTTGCTGAGTTTGTTATTTGAACCGAAGAGAATGCCTTGCTGCCTTGTTAATTTGCTGAGCTATTAGCTAATGTTAGCTATAGTACCCAAGTTTGTTTCCATTTGGAGTTGGACCATCAAAGTTGAATATATACATGCTTACTTGCTAAACGTGGTTACAGTAGCCATGTTTTGACATGACTCGGAAAAGAGGAAATCGTCAATCCTGTGTCTAGTTTCGATAATTGAGATTGAACACTCGTCATTTGTCAGGTTTGTAATTATAATACTATAGTACTCAGCCTGTATTATGGTGAAGTGGTTCTGTATCTTGGTTATTGGTTGTGGTATTATATATATAGTGCTGTCAATCGATTTAAAATTACTAATTAATCTCACAATTTTCTGTAATTAATCTAGATTAATCTAGATTAAAAATAGCATTTTTCTACTTAAGACCGAAGCTTGTAACAGATATTTACTTAAATCATGGAATTAATGTAAAATCAACACAAAGAAAGTATATTTAGATTCAAAGACTATTTTAATAGCTTTCTTTGAATACAGTTTCTCTCCTGTGAAATACAAATGTTCAACAAAACCATCAACATTGACTCAGCTAGACCTCTTTCTTATATCCACGGCGCTAACAGAAATAAAAACAACCCAGGCCTATGTTAAAGTGCAGATTGGCTTAGAGGACGATAATGTCTTGTCAGAACTACCAGTAATATAAATCATATTAACAACAAAAATGTGTTCCATCTTCATGTCAGATGATTTTCAAAAAGGTGCATGAGTCAATGCAAAAAAAGAACAAGCAAATACACTGCTGAAAGTTCAGAACGTTGAAGATTTTTCACTCCATAGATTAATCTAGATTAATTTATTTTAATGCTTTAAATCATTTAAATTAATCTCCAAAGTTAAAGCATTAACTTTGACAGCCCTAATATATATACAGTATATATCTGTAGAATTGGTTCACCGTGAATGTGACATATTGTAAAACAACCAGGAAGGAAACCTTTATTGTTATACTCAGGATAGCAGATGGGATGGAGTTAATGGTAGATATAAGAGACGTACAGTAACAGCTCCTTCCTAGCTGACCATGTGATGCTGAATAAATATGATTACTTCCTCATGGCTGGAGTAACCCTGTAACAAACATACATGTGCACACAAACAAGGATAGGCTGTGTAAACAATGCAACCATTATTTTAGATTATAACGGCACACGGCTACTGTACTGTACATATCCACAGACCGCTCTACTTCCTACTTGCCTACCCCCCATCCTCTCGGTGTGTTCTAGGGTCATCCAGTAAAAGGCTCAGTCATCCATCAAAACAATGGCGCTCCAAGGAGCCCCCCCTCCCCACCACCACCACCCTCCATAGGAGGAAGAGAGGAAAGACGGACGAGTGCAGAGAAATGTTCTCTTCTTTCTATATTTCCTGCTTTCTCTCTCCCTCTCAACTCTCATTTCACTCTTTCTCCTGAGTATGTGAGAGAGAGAGAGAGAGAGAGAGAGAGAGAGAGAGAGAGAGAGAGAGAGAGAGAGAGAGAGAGAGAAGCAGGAAATATAGAAAGAAGAGAACATTTCTCTGCACTCGACCGTCTTTCCTCTCTTCCTCCTACGGATGGATGGTGGATTGTGGGTGGTGGTGGTGGTGGTGGTGGTGGTGGTGGTGGTGGTGGTGGTGGTGGAGTGTGAGGGGAAGGAAAGAGGAAAAGGCTGTTTGTGTTTTTTTTCCCCTTTCCTCCCATTGTGCCTGACATGGAATGCCTCTTTCAGTATCAACAATAGGGACTCAGAAATGTTGACCATTAATTAAAATGGAGGCAGATGGAATAGTCAAGTCTTCTGTTGTGCCTACATGTTTTTAAATATTTAACACAGTCTCCAGTATTGCTATTTAAGCAATTGTATTAATCTCTGCATTGTTTTGTAGTCAAATGAACATAATGTATTTTCTGAATCTAGAATGTAACCCAGGTGTTGCTTTCGTTCTCTCATGGTGATGTCCATTCAGTGTGAAACAGTGAGGTCAGTACTGGACTGTACTGAATCAGTTTGCACACGGTCCTGTGCAGTACTGTAGGTGCTGTACTGTAGGCACTATGCCGCGCCTGGACAGAGATGACAAAAAGCCTCATCGCACTTCTGGAAAACACACACACATACATACTAGGGATGTACTGATTTATCATTATTGTCAAATTTGGGCTTTAAAAAGAACAATCAACATCGGTCTGATTTAGTTTTTATAGATGATTTGGCCAGTTGTAAATGTGGCTTTTATTTTATTTATTGTTTTGTTTTGTTTTGCTTAATGCATGTGCCAAGTGAACAAAGGAATAACATTGACAAGGACTTCAGTTTAAAGAACAAATAGATTTCACTTCATTTCTCCTTTCATGTACATCGTTGTGCCCTTGTGATACCACTCCATTCTCTGAAGATAGGCACCTCCAACTTTCCAACCTTCCACTTCCAATGATCAGTATTAACATTGGACCTCATGATTGAAAGTGTACATACACGTAACTATCTTTGTAAGTAGTTTGTAAGTAGTTCGTAAAACACATTTACGATAGTTCTCCTCCGGATGCCTGAACGCGTGAAAAGGTGTTGGCGAAAGTGTTCTCAGCTGCGATCCCCTGAATGGAGAATGTCACTCATTCTTAAACTAAAAGGCCTTTCTCGTATACCTGATTTTGCATACAGAAACGCCCCGCCAGCTCCTTTTGAGCAGCACAGGACTGTGTGCAAACTGATGCAGTTTGATTCAGGTACTGTAGCAGGTGTTCCACAAGGAAGCATACTAGGACCACTACTGTTCCTAATTTATGCAAATGACATGTCGTCAGCTTGTGACTGCAACTTGTTCTTGTTTGCGGACGACTCAGCCCTGCTGGTCTCTGACAAGAACAAGTTACAGGTTGAAAAAACCCTCAGATGGGCGGCTAGGTGGTGCAGTGGGCAAGGCGCTCACCACCAATGCAGGAGACGCTTGGTTCGAGCCCAGCTCTCCGCATTGCTATCAGCTTGGCTGGTCGTTCATACTAATACAATTGGCAGTATTAGGGGGTGGGAAGCTGATGGGTGGGGATCGGACGTTGTGGACAGCGACTCCTACAGGTCGGTTGGTGCGCCTGCGCAGCAGAATCAGGAAGCGACGGCGGCGGCATGCCCTCCAAACGCAGACCCCCAACGCTGAGAGATCACGCTGTGCAGGTGAAAAGATGCGACTGCTGCTTCCTCGAGTACCGGAGGGACACGTGATGTAAGGCTTAGTCCACATTGCAGCCGGCTTGTGGGAGGCATGGTCTAACAACGTTCGAGACAGGGGAGGGTAGAATTGGACAATACGAAATTGGGATGGGAGAAAAATAGAAAATGGGAGAAAAAAGTAGATAAAAAAAAAGAAAAAACCCTTAGCTCAGAACTCGGCAGAATCGGCACCTGGCTCGCTGATAACAAACTATCATTACACCTGGGTAAAACAGAGTCCATTCTCTTTGGATCAAATAACAAACTCAGCAAGACCGACGGCTTCTCAGTTACAGTGGGTGACAATATTGTCACAAGGAAAGACGAAATTACATACCTAGGTTTAGGGGTGGGACAATACATCGATCCAGATCGATATATCGATCTATTATCAATAATCAAATAGGATCGATGCCACGTAAAAAGATCGATTCATATTGCGATACTCTTATTTTGAAAATCCGGCGACGGCGACGTCGACGTCATCGCCCCGCGCCCAGTGTTGTGAAACTCAAACTCCGTTTAACATCAACAGCTGCCAGTAGCGTCTAGAGCGTCACTACTAGAGCAAGACTAGTGTGCCTATTCTGTGACCCAAAACATGTCCCTGCTGTTTCCACAACGGGTCCAATGCATCTAACCTGCTTTGCAATCCTCGTCACTCCATTATGCCCACGTCGCGTTAAAGATCGAAGATAACGCTACTTTAGCGTGAGCTAACAAGCTAACCCAGAGCCATAGGCAGAGAGAAGTGAGGACGGGGAGGGTGCATTCTCGGGGATAGCCCCACTAACAGGATCTGGCCGGTACTGCACCTTGGGACTCCCAATATGCTTTTCCAGCCAAAATACAGCTCTGTGACAGTGAATAGGATATTAATATCGAGAAAAAAAAGAAATGAACCAAAAACAGTGAACAGGAGGTCTATTTGTATTAAAAACAATAGATTGTTTTTCATTTAAATGTCTGGAAGAGCTCAAAAATAAAAATGTCATGATATTTCCATTGCCTTTTTTGTTTGTTGATTTAAATGTTACTGCTTGTATTAAATGGGCACATAATATCGTCTCATATCGATCGCAGGCACCTGAATCGAATCGTATCGTATCGTATCGTGGCAGACTGTGTGATATCGGATAATATCGTATCGTTGTCCAAATAATCGATATCGTATCATATCGTGATTAAACTGGTGATTCCCACCCCTACCTAGGTTCAGGGACGCGGGAAGGGGGGGTGCGGGGGGTGCTGCAGCACCCCCTCTAAATTATTGCAAAAAAATATATATATATATAATTTTTTTATTTTTTTTTTATGACAGTATTTATATATTTGTATATACTGTAACTGTATAACTGTAACACTGTATATTATAAGTTTATCCTGCTCAAAGCACATCACCATTTTAATATTGTGTGTATTGAGCCGTACTGTATTGTAGCCATTCTCCAATCTGTTAAATAAAGTTTTCATTCATTCATTACACTACTGTATGTACACAATCATACGTGTAAAACCGAGTAGATTTTCGAGTGATGACAGACTGTCACAGACTGATTGAATGACAGGTGAAACAACTAATTGTATTCACCTCCCGTCTCCCGCCCTTCCCACGCGCCACGAACCACTGAGCTACTGTGATACAGTGCTTGCGCAGTCAGTCGATTTGAGCTAGTAGTCAGACTTTGCTAGCACAGAATGTCTCACTTGCAGAAAAGAAAAATATCAGATTTATTTTCGAAACGTCCCGCCGGTCCCAGTGACAGTCCCACTAAATCTGATAAACGTCAGAGAGAGACAGAGACGACAGGTTCAGCCTCAGCATCAGGTATTGAAGAGTTAACTGAGTCTGTTCCCCTATACCCCCCCTCGGGCGCCAGGGGCTTCCACTGAGGGGTGATGCAAATAGGGATGGGGTGTTATGGCAGCTCATGATGGAAAGAGTGCGCACCGAGTCTGATCCCGAGTTGAAGAATTGGCTCCAAAAGAGAGACAACTGGATGTCCAACAACATCCAAAACGAAATCTTACAGCTGCTTGCCCATGATATTCAGCGACAAATTAGAGGCAAAGCATCCAAAAGCCCAATCTTTGGCTTGAGCGCTGACGGAACCACTGATGTCACTCACTGGAAAAGAACAATTCTCGTGTAATATACAGTTAGCCGATGACAACTTGGAAGCTCAGAACTTCTTTTGGGGTTTTTACAATGCCCGGCCCAGACACAACAGCTGAGACGCTGTTTTTGTGTATAAAATACTTTTACGCCTCGACCTGCCCATGGAGAGGCTGATAGGATACTGTTTTGACGGGGCCAGCAACATGTCTGGGGGGTACAGGCTAGACCAGGGGTTCCCAAACTTTTCAGGCCGCGACCCAAAAAAAACGGTGTCAGAGAGCCGCGACCCCCACTATTATAGGAGGTAAAAAAAAAAATATTTTAAATGGAAATGTATGGTTAAAACATGCAAACGTTCAAACGCACACACACTAATAAGCATTGGAGGCTTTTAACCAGGGCCGGACTGGGGAAATCATTCAGGCCAGGAAATATAGCCCCAGTCAGGCCACTTTTTAAGCAGGGGGTCTGGGGGTCCCCCACCAGGAATTTTTTCTTACAAAGACTTAATTTCCTGCATTCTGGTGCAGGCATTTTTTTTATTTGTACCCTTTAAATGCCAGTGTTTGTGATGGCAACACAACTTATTGTTAAAAAACAGGCTAGCATATGTATGATTAGCAACAACACAGATTTTTATGGATTTTCAGTTTTTTGTAATTGATAAATACAATATTTTATTCAACTTCAGCCCTGATCATAACACCACATATTCATTTTATAATTCTAACCCTTTAAATGCCAGTGTGTGTGATGGCATATATTTGCAATATATCAAATGCAAAGTACATTTTTCTGGGGGGGATTATTACAGGCTAGCATGTGTCAATGATTAGCAGTTTTTCGTAAGGATCCCGCCTCCACCAATCACATGCGGCTCCCTTTGTGTGTGTGTGAGAGCAAGAGAGAGAGAGAGAGAGATAGTTCTCCAACTTGTGTGAGTTGCAGTGATCTCCTGGTTGTTCCCCACCTAGGTTATCTAACTATTGCGCTGGTGCAAATAGAAACACTGGCCTGGCCTGCTTCTAAGTTCAGTGGCCTGACCGCAAAAAAAAAAAAAAAAAAAAAACATTTTTCATCTGGCGACCCCCCAGCACCCCCTGCCGTTTTATAGTTCCCGCGTGCCTGCCTAGGTTCCATCCTAGAGGCAAATCTTTCCTGTGACAAAATGGCATCCAATGTAATAAAAAAAGTCAACCAACGAACTAGATTCTTGTACCGGATCTCCTCTCTGGTAAACAAGAATCCCCTGAAGACTCTGGCAGGAGCACTCATTCAAGGGTACTACGACTATGCTTGCACCTCATGGTACCAGCCTATAGAAGCATTTTGTATAAAAGTATTCTGTACTTCTGTATGACAACTATTAACGAAACTTGAAACTTGAACTTGAAACCAAAGTACCTCAAAAGCGCTAAAAACAAGATTACAAACATCACAAAACAAACTGGTCAGACTACTACTTGACCTTACCCCTAGAACCCACCTCACCCCTGCCCACTTTGACAACCTAGGATGGCTTAGAGTAGAAGACAGAGTACAGCAACTTGCAATGGGTTTGGTCTATGCGTGCGTGTGTTTGTGTGTGTGTTTGTGTGTGTGTAGGCCTGGCGCTGAGCGCAGCTGCCCAGGAGCGCACAGCTCCATGTGCATCCTCCCCAAGCCGCCTGCACATGTTGCTAATTTTATTTATTTATTTTATTTAAATGACATTTTTACTGTATCGAATATTTTGAAAATTGTTACGTTTGCTGATGATACTAATTTACTTTGTTCAGGGGAGGACATGAAAGAATTATTGAAAACAGTAGAAAGGGAATTGATATAGTTAAAGAAATGGTTTGAGGGTGAGCTCCCGTAGCTCACCGCATATCTCAGCGCTATTTCTGCGTCGGGGAAAACCGTGCTCGTCACGGATCTGGGGGACACGAGTTCGATTCCCGGACCCGCCGTCATTTCTCAGAATGTCTTCCCCTGCTCTACATCCCATTTCAACCTGTTTCTGTCGGTCATGCTTGACCAGAAAAGCGATAAACGCTAAAAAAAAAAAAAAGTTTGATAGGAATAAGTTGTCTCTTAATGAAAACAAAACAAAATGTATGGTATTTGGTGGTGTTCCTACCGACTGTGAAATTAAACTGAATTTAAATGGAACTGAAATTGAAAGAGTATATGAAACAAAATGCTTAGGTGTGATTATAGATCACATATACAATATATCAAAGTTAAATAAGCCAGATATGTTGGCATTTTGTACAAAAAAGGGAGCTGTTAAATCAGAAATTTTGCATATATTGTATTTTTCACTTGTTGTGCCATACATGTCATATTGTGTTGAGGTCTGGGGGCATGTTTATAAAACAAATATAGTTCCTCTTATTAAACTACAGAAAAGAGCTATTAGAATAATAAACAAAGCTTACCTTGAATCGAAAAATCCATTATTTATAAAGTCCTGCACATTAAAATGAGTAGATATGGCGTACATAAAAACCGTGGGGGAAAAAAATTGTGCTAAGAGTAAAAGCCTACCAGTTTGTATTTAATGTCTCTTTAAACCAAGATAAGGAAAGTATAATTTTCTTTTTTTAAAGATAAATTTTTTAGCGTTTATCGCTTTTTTCTACTGGGCAGTCCAGTAGAGAGAGAGAGAGAGAGAGAGAGAGGAAGAGCGGGAGACAGAGTGGGGGGAAGACATTCGGCAAATGACACCAGGTCCGGGAATCGAACCCGGGTCGGCCGTGCAGCGACGCAGCGCGTTACATGGTTTGCCACTTGGGCGCCCCTGGGAAAGTATAATTTAAGAGGGTTATGTATTCTTTTTTTTTTAACTTTATTTTTTAGCGTTTATCGCTTTTCTGGTCAAGCATGGCCGACAGATACAGGGTGAAACGGGATATAGAGCTGGGGAAGACATTCTGGCAAATGACGGCGGGTCCGGGAATCGAACTCGGAGTCCACCAGATCCGTGACGCAGCACGGTTTTCCCCGACGCAGAAATAGCGCCGAGATATGCGGTGAGCTACTGGAGCGCCCCGTGTTATGTATTCTTAAAACATGTAAAAAGGTAAGAACTAATGTAAAAGCTAGATGAGTTAAATTATGGAATAGCCTTAGTGACGAGTTGAAGTTGTGTACTTCTCAAGCCTTAAAGGATAAAATAATTCAGGAGTACAGTTGAGTAAAACATCAAACATTATATGTCTTTTTTTTATCTTGCAGCATATATGTTTTTTTTTCTCATATAAAATGTATTTAGTTTTTAAGAATTTGTAAAGGATATAGGCAAAACAGCCTATAGGCAAAACAGCCTATAGGCTTCAGCCTATTCCTTTTTTTTGGTCGTTGATTTTGGATTTTGTGTGTGAGCTGGCCTTGAATATGTACATTTGTGATTTTTTTCTTTGTTCTTCCACACGGTGTGTTTTTGATTTGTCTGTAAACAAGACCGAAAAATAAACTTCATTCATTCATTCATTTGCCGTGTTTGTGTAGTGCTTTTATTTATTTTTTATAATCATGATGCCTCATTCAGTCATGACTATAAATGTAAAACATAATTTTTAATTATACAAATATTGTAGTATTTATTATTATTATAATTATTTAATTGTGAGGATGTCTGTAGAATCGACGTGACCACCAACGATTTATCCCAAATTAAGCCCTTAAGAACAGGGGAGCACACCAGTCTGTCCGACTTACGACTGCCTTTCTGTGTACAAAAAAACATATCTGTGTATCCCTAACACACAAACACAATCATACACACACACAATCACGTAATCACTTTCACACACACACACACACACACACACACACACACACACACACACACACGCACACACACACACAATGGCATCCATTTCACACTTGTTGATCCTCAATTTCTCCCCCCCCCCTCCCTTTCTCTCTTCCTATCTCTCTGTCTCTCTCTGTCGCTCTCTCTCTGTCTCTCTCTCTCTCTCTCTCTCTCTCTCTCTCTCTCTCTCTCTCTCTCTCTCTCTCTCTCTCTCTCTCTCTCTCTCTCTCTCTCTCTCTCTCTCTCTCTCTCTCTCTCTCTCTCTCTCTCTCTCTCTCTCTCTCTCTCTCTCTCTCTCTCTCTCCCATCATAATCCAGTGGACCTGAGGGTATTAAGACACAATGCTATGGAACACTGACCAGTGTGCAGCATTAGTAACTTTGCGTGACTCTTCACATTACAAATCCATACAAATGTGCGTGTAGCGATGCCAACAGTGCACTTAGCTTTGCATATGTGGGAACATTTCTGAATAATGTGTGTGTTTATAATTCTCTCTCTCTGCCCCCCTCCTCTCTCTTATGATCTCTCTCTCATCACTCTCCCTGCCTTTGTTTCTCAGTGTGTACGTGTGTGCATGTGAATGTGTGTGTGTGTGTGTGTGTGTGTGTGTGTGTGTGTGTGTGTGTGTGTGTGTGTGTGTGTGTGTGTGTGTGTGTGTATGTGTGTGTGAGACATCCACCCTGTGGATTAAGAATAATGCCCTGATCCAGTCCCAAAGTAGGCCAATGCTGCATGTTAGTACCACAAGCCCTGCGCCAGAGCCTGTATGTGTCTCTGTCAGTCAGGGCGAGCTGAGACAATACAATACCGGGTTTTTTCACTCCACACTGACCCCTTTTTGCCCCAGGACCAACAAGCTGTCATCCCTCCACCCGCACAGCGTTGGGTGATATGCTCGGAATTCCAGCTGAAATGCAACCCCATGTGTGTGCGGCGCCATGCACACAACGTGTCCGTTAGCAGCAGTGGAGTTCAGTGAAGTCCATTGCGTCGCATAAATACTGTTTTTCTGAAAAAAAACTGAAACCTTCACTGTCATTCGTTGAAGATTTCACTTAGCGGTTGGTATATGCTGGGAAATGGGACACTCTCACTGTACCCTAATGGCGGTGTCCTGATGGACACATGCTTTTTAGTGTAAGAGACAGCTGACGTTGGCCCTCTAATGAATAATTAAAAAATACTTCCTGAATTCAAAAGTATTGTGACATGTTAAAAATGCATGTGAAAACCATGCCTGAAAAATACTACCCCCCACTCCACCCCCTCAATTTGTGAAAAGGTTGACATTTTGTTAATACCGTTTCTGCAGGATGTGATGATTGATAGACCTGTCAGCATTCTAACATATGTGGGCCTCGGGTGGTGGGGTTGTTTGGCTGGAATGTGAAGGGTTGTCAGGTCAATAACCCACTCTGACAGGGCTGCCTGCTACTTCTACGGAAGGGCCTTTTGGCCAATGGGCTTCGGCACCAGCTTCTCAGATGACCACATACTCTCTGGCATAGAAGAAGAAAAAATACTTCTTCTTCTTTTTTTGTTTTGTTTTTTTATATATTTTATTTAAATAAATAAATATTACAATGCTCTTTGGCATTGGCCATAATTATTCACACAGTGGCCATGTAGCTCTTATGTCATGCTCAGGTTGGGGGAGCCATGTAGCTCTTATGTCATGCTCAGGTTGGGGGAGCCATGTAGCTCTTATGTCATGCTCAGGTTGGGGGAGCCATGTAGCTCTTATGTCATGCTCAGGTTGGGGGAACCATGTAGCTCTTATGTCATGCTCAGGTTGGGGGAACCATGTAGCTCTTATGTCATGCTCAGGTTGGGGGAGCCATGTAGCTCTTATGTCATGCTCAGGTTGGGGGAGCCATGTAGCTCTTATGTCATGCTCAGGTTGGGGGAGCCGGGTGGAGAGGAACCCAACCTCAACATGATACGGTTGCCGTGTGAATACGGGTCAGTTCTCCGGAGCACAACCTCAAGGAGTGTTGAAGAGTGTTGATATTTGGAGCAGGGTCATATTTATTTTTATTTTTCAATTTACATTTAGTCATTTATCCAAAGCGACTAACAAATTGTGAACAACAAGTCAGCAAGAGAGGTACCTCTCTGGCAGCTAAGAGTTAGTGGCATCGTTCATAAAATAGTATCGAGCTTGAGTGTTACACTCTGAGTGCATAGTAGTAAAGATGTATTGGCATAAGTAGTAGTATAAGTATAGTACCTTGTAAGGTAAATAATAGTTAAAAAGTCAGTAAGAAGGTTTGTTTTTTCCGTTTAGTTTTAGGACAGGGTGTGCTGGTTTATTTTTATTTTTCAGGTGCTTTCTCTTTTTTAATTATAGTTTTTCCTCATTTTGTTAATTTTGAACGTTAGCAAAAGTAGCAACTGTATATGTTCCTTGTTAAGACAAGAAATGTGCAAGTAGAGTTTGTTGGAGAAATACTTTATAATGTTATATAATGTTTATAATATCAATATATTGAAGGGAGCACCACTCAAATCAAAGATTCTAATTAGTGGTGGGACTCGATAAAAAATGTGAATCGAATTAATTCGAGACTTTATTAATAGAAATTAATCACATTTTAATCGGATATCAATATTTGATGCGAAAAGCAAAGATTTTCAATTAAAATGAATTTTGGTATACGAGTGAAGCAATGAATATACATTATACATATGTTTAAGCAGCAACATCCTGTATTAGCTACTACACAGACCAACAGATCAATGCAATTTTTAACAAAGTGCAGCACTTTTAGGAATGATATATAGCGCAAAGGACCTTTTGTAACTCAAGCACTTTTGAGGTAAAAGTAAAACGTAGTACTTTCAAGTACATTCCAGAACAGTTGACCATTGGGGGGGGGAAAACTCTTGATTAATCTCAATTTCTCTTTTTTTTTTTTTTAACAAACCAGACTAAGAAAAAAAGTTATTTGCGATTTATTATACTTTATACTTACATGCATGTAAGTAGGCATATACAAAAAATATATATATATTTAATGTTTCTTCTTGACCTGTTTAAAGAAGACTTGTCCAGCCCATGGGGACATTAACGTGTGTTTGCGGGCTTTAAAAATACATTTGATTTGATTTGATTTATAAGAGCTGGGTCAGTCAAATGGGATGGTTCCTGGGTTGATTCCGGCTCCTCCCGGCAGCGTGGCAGCAAGACACTTAACCCCTAACCTGCTCCCGATGAGCAGCTTGGCACCTTGCATGGTCGCCTCCGCCATCGATGTGTGAATGTGTAAGTGAATGGTTGAATGGGAGGCATAAGTTGGAAACCGCTTTGGATAAAAGCTCTACATAAATGCAGTCCATTTACCATCAGAGCTGGCTCACTTCAGTTTATATTTCTCACAATGTCTTTTGTTTTCCTCATAGTTTTGCTGTAGTTTTAAGTTTTAACTGACTCTAATCATCCTGAAACCAACAGTGGAAGGCCCTATATTAAGCAGTTTATAGTATAGCATTTATAGAGCCTTAAATGCATTTGTTATGTGGCACTGATCTGTGAATGGATCAAGTCAAGTCAGGTTAAAGCTGACACCATCCGTTGAGTAAGAACATGTCAGGATAAAGATGAGAGAAGGGAGATGCTTATAAAAGTGGTGACATGCAATATCATAACAGATGTGAGATGTCACATGCTAGTCAGGGACTCCCGGGGGCAATCGTGCCTCTGTGTGTGTGTGTGTGTGTGTGTGTGTGTGTGTGTGTGTGTGTGTGTGTGTGTGTGTGTGTGTGTGTGTGTGTGTGTGTGTGTGTGTGTGTGTGTGTGTGTGTGTGTGTGTGTGTGTGTGTGTGTGTGTGTGTGTGTGTGTGTGTGTGTGTGTGTGTGTGTGTGTGTGTGTGTGTGTGTGTGTGTGTGTGTGTGTGTGTGTGTGTGTGTGTGTGTGTGTGTGTGTGTGTGTGTGTGTGTGTGTGTGTGTGTGTGTGTGTGTGTGTGTGTGTGTGTGTGTGTGTGTGTGTGTGTGTGTGTGTGTGTGTGTGTGTGTGCGCGCGTGTGTGTGTGTGTGTGTAAATGTATTATGTATATAGTCTTTGTGCAGTGTTCGGATTAAATGGGAGCTTACAGTGCGATAAGTATGTTTTGTGTAAGCATCTTGGCTCCTTGTCAGATGACTGGGTCTTGATACTCAGGAATAAGATGTAGTGTGGTCAAAGGTTCAAATGTCATCACTCCGGGGATTAGGTCAGGGTGTGAATGTGTGAACCAGGTCCGGGGGTTGAGTTTATATTTCCTGTGATTGATTGCTTTTGTCTTTTCCATGGGAACCCAGCGAATACACTAAATGCATGAAAGATTTACATCATCACGTGACATCATCATACTTTTTTTTTTAAATGCGGGAAACACTACAGTAGGTGCGCAGTATGTTGTGCTGTGGTGGTATAGCCAGGATGTTGCCATCATTATGACCCAGTCCACTGTGTCATAATGCAAACACTTTCAAAATACCTGCATTTTCCTTTTATTGAATTCAAATGATAATTTAGAATGTCAGAGTTGAAATCATGGAATCATGTGATGTGGATGTAACTGCTGTGCATAAACAGGCACTATGGCCCTTAACACACAACAGAGAGTCCCACAGCTCAATGAGAGCTCTTGGGAGATTTTTGGTTGTTTGTTTTTTGTAGAGTGAATCAGCAGAGCTCGACACTCATTGCACACCACCTCCGGGATAGCATTTTTACATTTATTTTTACATTTACATTGCATGCGCCTTTGGGCAGATCAGTCAAAGCATGGTCTTTGCAGAGTTTAATATTATAGGCAAACAGCCTAAAGCAAATAACACCATGTCAAATACATGAGGCCTACAGTACATGTCGTCTTGCCTTTAAAACCACTGTCCTTAGGTAATTTGCTGATGTTAATGTCCGTTCCACTGCTGCACATTTTAACTAATTAACTAATTATTAACTAATTATAAAAAGATAAAATCATTATCTATTTTTTTTTTATATTCCAGCACCACATTAAAATTGATGAGAGATGGTAAAGGGTAACATAATATTTCTGTGAACATGTTTCTAATATTCTCTTTCCCACACTAAAATACATGACAAAACTAAAGTCATGCTCCTGTTTTCCTGAAATGATTACGTTTTCACTGGTATGCCCAGTAAGATCTGTTGCTCGGTAAAAATATTGCATGTGATGACAAATCCAATTAATTCAAAACCAGTGGGAAATTAGAGCTGTTTTTAAGGTATGAGAGGTGCACTCAGTGCAGGTCTGGCTATCATTAGTCAAGATACAGCTGTGACAGAAAGAAATGTACCTCTCAATTACTGTAGCTGAGAACACTGACTACTTATTTTGTTCACTGCCACTACAATCGTAACTCATCTGTGTGTAACTCATCTTCCACTTGTCAGTGGGAATAAATTAGTTTCCATAACAGCCAAATATAGTCTAATCTACTGGGAAATGCCTCTTCATTGACCCCAATGCGCCCATCTCTCTCTCCCCAGTAAACTTGGCCAAAGTGGCTGAACCCGCACAGAGTTGTCAGAGGAGAAATGTTCTAAATAAAGTTAACTGTCAGCCAATAGGCTAATGCCATTGTTTAATAGAGCAAATAGAATATCAGTAGAAGTCATCTTGTTAGAAACAGTTCTTCTGGGTAGTGGCTAAACATATAGACCTCAGAATGCAGTAGGCAGCCCTACCGTATGTTCATAGAAATGTGCAGCGCTGTGACCTTGTCGCACTGGAATACAATAGGTTTTCAATTATTAGCCATTAATGTTAATCCACGAGACAGATTAGGCTGCGCACAGAACAATGTAAAGTAGATGTTGATGAGAAAGAAACGGTCTGCTCTGTAGCCAAAGCATCCCAATGTGCCGGAGTGGCCCGAGAGCAGTGAGGCTATTAGCGACTAGCATAGCTGTGCACCCATCCGCAAATAACGGTATCTGACCAGCGTTAGCTTAGCGTTAGCTTAGCGGGTGCACCCGTCTGTGAATAGCAGAGGCCCAGTTAGCGTTAGCTTAGCTTTAGCTTAACCATGCACCCATCCGTGAGTAATGCACTCCGACTAGCGCTGAGAAAACCCTCTATTCATCTCTATGGGAAGCCAGCTCTGACCCACTAAGTAAAGTACCCACTGGGTAGCCCATATGTTTCTAATGACCTGTGCATAAAGGAGCCCCTAGTTGATTAATTCCTCCCCTTGTGTTTCTAACAAATTAACTCTGATTAACTAGGTGCTTGCCAGATCTTAGGGTGGCAGCACTAGTCATGGTGGGCTAAGTGACACACTAATTGGATTGCATTATTGGCATGCGAAGTAATGTGCATTTTATCTCAGTGGATCATTGTAGACACTCTTGGTCGCTAATGTACGCAGTTCTCTAAGCAGATTCTCTACCTCCTCCTGTTACTATAGTACATACAGACTGACACTGGACCAATCCATTGTCCATGTGCTTGACAATCGTGTGATGTTTGATGAGAACCAGCATTAATTTATATAGAACTACTAGGAACCTGTAGAATTGAATTCCACATCATTTAATTGTCTCTCTTGAAATAGCCCTTTCCCCACAATAATTTCCAATTAAGGTTTTTGTGCGAGTTGCAGATTAACCATAGCCGTCTCTCTATGTGTATAGGCCTCGGCTATCCAATCTCATTTCTTGGGACGAAACTGAGCAGCTGATAATTTGCTCTCAATGTCCCGGTTTAATGTGTTTTAAGTTATGGCGTTTGGCCCGCGTCCCACCCACTCTTGCGGCTGCCATCATGGCCTTGCCGCCAAGCTACTATATTGGCCTCGTTCATCAACATGTCTGACAACCCTGACACTGTTCTCATTTAGAGAATCATCAGCTACCGCCCACCACCATATACAACGCTAGGCAGTGGGATCTGTGCCTGGCAGGGGCTGTAATTACTCACTCAGCGCCTGCCCGACTGTCTACACGCAAACTACAAACACAAACATTAAAATCTGACTAGTGGGCACCAATGCTGGGGCAAGGGAGGCCAACAACTATACCAACACTGTTTAGATTATTTGAAACACACACACACACACACACACACACACACACACACACGCACGCACGCACGCACGCACGCACGCACGCACACACACACACACACACACACACACACGAAGAAGTCTCTGAAGGGAATGCCTCTGCTATCGATCTAACAGGGAGGGTCAATGACCATTTATCTCTCTTCCTCCTCTGAGGGATGATCCACTCTCCCAACTGTGAGCAGAAAAGCCTCACGCCTCTCTCTCTCTATTTCTCTCTCTCTCTCTCTCTCTCTCTCTCTCTCTCTCTCTCTGTCGCACACTCTCGCACACACACACTCTCACCCTCTCACACATTTTCTCTCTAACTCTCTATTTCTTTCTCTCTCTCTCTCTCTTTCTCTCTGACACACACACACACACTAACACCCTCAGGGTTAGCTCGTATTAGCATCTGGCCTCCTCCATCTGCTCCTTACCTCAAACCCATCTCTTTTCCCTCAGTAAGCCTAGCTAGCACCTCTCCGCTCGCTCTTTCTTCACTAGGCTTTCCCCACACCTATGTAGTAGCTCCCTAGCCTAGATCTAATCTAGCATCTTAAAGTATTCCTTCTACTTCTACACCCCCCCCCCCCCCCCCCCCCGGTTGTGAGTTTAGCAACAAAAAGTAAAAAGCTGCGTCCCATTACAGAGTCGTGCTCTTCTCTTCCACGCCGCCTAGTTCACTGCCGCCCATTGATTTTATCTAGTTGGATAAGTCTGTCCGCTCTATGCTCACTCACTTCGGTTCAGTGAAGTGATTGAGGGCACGAGGCACGAGGGCACATGAAGTGAAGCATCTTTGTGGAGATGTGGGGGAATCACGGAGAATGGAAATGAGCTTTCAGATGGGTTAGTAGTGCCCTTTTTAAGCTGCCTCCTTTGACCCCAACACAACCCCAGGGCGAGCAGCATCTGGCTACCGTGGCTCCATCTGGTGTATTTTTCTCACAAACTTTTACTCTCCATTCTCACATTTTATTTTCTATGCATTTCATTAAACCTCATGAACAGTATATATATGACTATCTCTACAGCCCCTTTCAGTGTTGTCACGATACCCACATTTTGACTTTGATCATTGGTATTCGACCAATACAGAGTTTAGTATCACGATACTTGATAACAGAAATGATACTTGAAACTGAACGTTTTTCATTTTTGTTTTCAATTCAGTTTAGTTTCAGTTCGTTTTTAGAGTCGGTTTGCTAGTTTCAGTTATTTTCTGTTTATTTATAATATGGTGGAGTATTTTTCAGAGGTCAACCTCTCTCCCTCTCCTCTCTGTCTCCTTCTCTGTAGCAAAATTAGACACCAAATTGACACAAATGCTCGTCATGCTATTTACGATAGAGTAGGCCTGACATTACGCTACGCTATCTCATATAATTGAACAGATCATCACCATCCTACCATCCTATTTCTGGTAAAACTACGAAATGACATTGACATCAGTGATATTGAGGCCATCTGGTTGCAGGTACAGCTGCCACACCTAGCTGAGATATCAGAGATTTTACTATTAGACCATTTACATATCTTAGCTATAACACACCTTTTGCTATGACTAAATTTCCAACAAAAGGCCTAATAATGGTTCATCTAAATGTATGCAGTCTTAGAAATAAAATTCACGAGGTAGAACGCCTGACTTGTCAGCATAATATCCATATTTTTACTGTATCAGAAACCCACCTTGAACCCTCATTTGGTAATGAAGAGGTGTCAATACAGGGCTACAATATATTCAGAAAAGACAGAAATAGATATGGTGGTGGTGTGGCAATATATATTCAAAGTCATATCCCTGCTGAACCTATGAATGATCTAACTATAGATGATATAGAGGCACTATGGGTCCTGGTACATCTACCACATACTAAGCCATTTCTTATAGGATGTTGTTATAGACCCCCTAATGCTGGCATGAATTATCTGTCAGATGTATGCAGCATGGTTGATAAAGCCTCTGATGGAAACAGAAGTATACTTTTTAGGTGACATGAATATTGATTGGCTTTCTGATAAGTGTAATATGAAAAGCAAGTTATTATCTATGGCTCAAACATGCAATATGACACAAATGGTATCGCAGCCAACACGTATTTTTACCAATAAGCACGGTAGAACTTCTTCTACATGTTTGGACCTTGTATTTACCAACTTTCCAGAACGCTGTTCTAAAGTAGTCTCTATAGCAGTGGGATTTAGTGATCATAATTTGGTTGCATTATCTAGGAGTACTAAAATCCCAAAAGGAGGTAATAAAATTATCAACAAAAGATCCTACAAACACTTCAATAGGGAAGTATTTGTTGGTGAGGTAGACAAGGTAGACTGGTCTATAGTGTGCAAAGAGAACAACCCCGAAATAGCAGTTAATGTATTTATGAATCTGCTCATGGAAATTGTGAACAGGCATGCACCATTCAGAAAATTTACTGTTCGGTCGAAAGGTGCTCCATGGCTGGATAAAGAAATCCTTGACCTAATGACTCTGAGGGATAATGCAAAGAAAACAGCAAATAAACTAGGCTTGAAGTCAGATAGACAAATCTACTGTCAATTAAGGAACAGAGTGACGAGGCTAAATAAAACTAAAAAGAAAGAGTATTATAAACATAGGATTAGTGAAACAAAAAATGATGGGAAAAAACTATGGTCAACACTGAATGAGATAATGGGCAGGAAATCAAATACATCAATCTCCTTCATACAATCTGAAGGTAAATTCATAACAAAACCTCATGACATGGCAAACTACTTCAATGATTTCTTTAAAAATAAAGTTGATAAATTAAGAGGATGTCTACAAAGTAGTGATGGTTCACTATCTCATTCACTAATAAAGAAAGAAATAATGAAAGGCAAAAACTGTCTCTTTAGCTTTAATGAGATTGATAGAGCAACAGTTTTGAAATTAATTATGTCTCAAGCTGATTCCACTTCCTCCGGTATAGACAACTTAGACAGCAAAATACTTAAACTTGTGGTTAACTCTGTAGCTACTCCTATATGTCATATATTCAACCAGTGCTTAATCAGTGGGGTTCATCCTACAGCATGGAAGGAAGCTAAAATCATCCCACTTCCGAAAGACAAAAATAAAACATTTAACGGTCCAAATAGCCGTCCGATCAGTATTTTACCATTGCTAAGCAAAATAATAGAAAAAATAGTATTCAAACAGGTCATGGATTACTTTTTCAATAACAATCTGCTCTCAGCCTTTCAGCATGCATACAGGGAAGGTCATTCTACGAGCACTGCACTCTTGCAAATGAGTGATGACTGGTTATCAAGTATGGATGACAAGAAATTAGTAGGTGCCGTTATGCTAGATTTCAGTGCAGCATTTGATGTAATTGATCATACCTTGCTTGTAGATAAGCTAAAGTGTTACGGTTTCACCTCCAATGCACTATCATGGTTTATTAATTATCTCTCAGGGAGACAACAGAGAGTCTTCTTTAATGGCAGCTTTTCAAAATGGAATCCCATTAACTGTGGGGTTCCACAAGGAAGCTGCCTAGGGCCTTTGTTATACTCCATCTTTACCAATGATTTACCGTTGGCTGTAAAAAATGTTAAAACAATTATGTATGCTGATGACACAACATTATACAGTGCAGCTACAGCTGAGCAAGATGTAACTGACACCTTAAACAGGGCCTTAACAGACATTTATGAATGGATTGAGTGCAACAAGTTGGTGTTAAATATCTCTAAGACAAAGGCCATTGTGCTTGGATCTAGACACATGTTGGGCATGCATCCTCAGTTAAAACTGTCAATTGGCACCACACAAATTGAACAAGTGAACACAATAAAACTTCTCGGAGTTACTATTGATAGCTCCTTATCTTGGTCTAAACATATAAATAATATTGTCATTAAAATGGGTAGAGGAATTTTTATGACTAGGAAATGTTCTGCTTTTATCACTCCCTCCATAATGAAATCTGTTATTCATTCTTTGGTTTTGTCTCATTTAGAATACTGCCCTGTTATCTGGTCGTCAGCTACAAAATCGAATTTAAAAAAGTTGCAGGTTGCTCAGAATAAAGCGGCTCGCCTGGCACTAGGCTGTTCATACAGGACAAGTATTGGTTTTATGCATGAACATCTGGCATGGCTGATGGTTGAAGATAAAGTATCGATGAGTCTTCTAATGCTGCTGCGGAACATTATTAGCACTGGTAAGCCATCTAGCTTGGCTCAGCAGTTAGAAATGACTTCTGAACATGGTTACAACACTAGAGGGGCCGCTTCTGGTAACATCAGAACAAAATCAGCACCAAAATCAAATTTTCTCAAACTCACTGGCATATATAGGTCAATAGCACTCTGGAATGCTCTGCCGAAAAACATCTCATCCACAATACATAATAAAATTACTTTCAAAACAAATATTAAGAGATATCTTGCAAACATGTCAAGTATGTAACTGTTATCTGTGTATTATATATATATTTTTTTGTTTGACAGGAATGTTAGATTTTATAATGTGAATTTGTATATTTGTATTAATTCTTAATTTGTGTTTTGTCAAGTATGTAACTGTTATCTGTGTATTTTATCTTTTGTTTTGTTTGACTGGAATGTTAGATTTTATAATGTGAATTTGTATATTTGTATTCATTTTTAATTTGTGTTTTGTTTACATTTTTATTCGTATTCTTTGTTGTACATTTGTAATGTATTTTTTTTTGTCTAGGACCCCAGGAAGACTAGAGGCTCTTTCATGAGTCTCTAATGGGGATCCTTTAATAAACATAAACATAAACATAAACCAGCTGGCTGATGTTATCCAGCTAACGTTAGCTTATTCGCTAACCTGACGTGTTTTGTACTCATTAGAGAGGTCTTGGTGTCGGTCACTCAGGTGCTTGGAGAGGTCTTGGTGCCTGTCACCCAGGTGCTTGGATAGTTATTGGTGTCGGTCACTCAGGTGCTTTGAGAGTTCTTGGTGTCGGTCACTCAGGTGCTTGGAGAGGTCTTGGTGTCGGTCACTCAGGTGCTTGGAGAGGTCTTGGTGTCGGTCACTCAGGTGCTTGGAGAGGTCTTGGTGCCTGTCACTCAGGTGCTTGGAGAGGTCTTGGTGTCGGTCACTCAGGTGCTTGGAGAGGTCTTGGTGCCTGTCACTCAGGTGCTTGGAGAGGTCTTGGTGTCGGTCACTCAGGTGCTTGGAGAGGTCTTGGTGCCTGTCACTCAGGTGCTTGGAGAGGTCTTGGTGCCTGTCACTCAGGTGCTTGGAGAGGTCTTGGTGTCGGTCACTCAGGTGCTTGGAGAGGTCTTGGTGCCTGTCACTCAGGTGCTTGGAGAGTTATTGGTGTCGGTCACTCAGGTGCTTGGAGAGGTCTTGGTGTCGGTCACTCAGGTGCTTGGAGAGTTCTTGGTGCCGGTCACTCAGGTGCTTGGAGAGTTCTTGGTGCCTGTCACTCAGGTGCTTGGAGAGGTCTTGGTGTCGGTCACTCAGGTGCTTGGAGAGTTCTTGGTGCCGGTCACTCAGGTGCTTGGAGAGTTCTTGGTGCCTGTCACTCAGGTGCTTGGAGAGGTCTTGGTGTCTGTCACTCAGGTGCTTGGAGAGGTTTAAAGTGTTTCCTCTCTTGCACAATACTGCATAGCACCTTTTGCATACAGGCAGTGGGTCAGTGGGTTCGCCATCAGCGTCGGCTCTGTAGACGAGGTGGTCCCACAGTGGACTTCAGCCCTGTCTGTTAACCAGTACAGGGCGTGGAGGCATTATTTCTGAAGTACAGAACGTTGGACAATTCTAAGACCCAACATATAATTGAAAAAGTATACCTAAGTTTCTGCATAGTGTGCAACACTCTTCCCTTTAGGTTTGTGCAAGCAGCTGTAAACCCCCCTCTATCCTCCA
>NC_140171.1:42461187-42486187 GCF_963971535.1 Notolepis coatsorum
TCTCGCCCTCTCTTCTTCCTCTCTCATGGACCATGTGGCGCGGCCCCCCCTCTCTCTCTCTCACACACACAAACAGGGTTCTTTAATTTAATACAATCGAAATATCAGGCATAAAGAGTTGTCCTCGCTCACAATGCTCACTGTTAAACCCCACAGAGTTCAGGTTAAGTCAGAACAGCACCATACATTGATTGTACCATACACATCGGTGCATTCCTGCACTAAGAAAGCCACATCATTGGAGGCATGATCCAGTACAGAATCCATATGGTATCTGGTCCAGTGTGGATAGGGTTCCATATGTGTGAGTGACGTGTGAGCTAATACTGAGCCATGCTCAGCAAGAGTGGACTGATGAGATTTGTGGTCCCATCAAAGGAATAGCCTACATTTTTCAGAAGCCTTTCTGATTTGTCACAAACGAGGAGGACTTTCAGTCCATCCGGAAGCCACATGGAGCATGACATCTTTCAGAGATATACTTCTTTTTGCAAATTTTCTGCTTCCGATATCTCAAAAGCCTAAACTCAGCCAGCGCTTTATGAATGGACTGAAATGACTCCCAGTTTGTGCAAAATCAAATATGCTTCTTAAAAATGGGGCCTATTTCCTTTACATGGGTGGTTTCCAAAGATTTCTCACTCACCTTCATTTTGCAACATGCATAGACTCATGCATAAACCTTACCACACACACAGATGAGGATATCTCAGTGGCTCAGAGGACAGTGGTGCGTAACCATGCATTCAAAACACTGTAGGTTTGATTTGCGTCTCATAATCGCAATCTCCCCCTCCACCTATCTTTGCTGTCAATCAATTGCATACTGTCTGATAAAGTGGAAATGCTTAAAAAATGTGTATAAAAATAGTTTTTATAAAAGAAAAAGGAAAAAAAGAATAAGCCTAATATTGTACTTGGTCCCATCTTTACATGCAGCGCCCCCCAGATTCACACGAACCCCAGAGGACCAGACGGGCGTCCAGGGGGGAGTGGCCTCCTTCGTGTGCCAGGCCACCGGAGAGCCACAGCCCAAGATTGTCTGGAACAAGAAGGGGAAGAAAGTCAGCAATCAGAGATTCGAGGTAGGTGGCTGTCGCCGAAAAACACTGGTGCCACTGTAACGGTTTCACTAAGCCAGAACACAGGTGCAGACACAAACAAGCTGAGACGATGTGGAATCAGAGTATTACCCAAATGTCGGGTGTATTTAATGAGAAAAGAAGAGTAACTGAATCCAGTCGCTAGACAGTCCAGGGAGTGAGCGTGTACAGCAGGGGTGGGCAATTATTTTTCCCAGGGGGCCGAATAAGCATCTGAAAATATGTTGGAGGGCCGGGCCAAAATTCCAAAACTCAATTATGCATAATATACATTTTATTTCTATATAAAAAGCAGTAAATGGCATTGTTTTGACCCCTGGTAAGAGTGTATGTTATTATTTGGCAATTAAAAGGTGAGGTTAGCTTTCAAAAATATCATTTATTCAAATAGAATTTATTTCCAAAATGATAAACAAAATGTGAAACATTAATAACAAAGGGCATTTTGAGTTCCATATACTATTGAAACAAGGATTTTCTTAGCTTTCTAAAGACATCACATCATCTTATAGCCAAAATAAACAAGACATGTCACTGAACTGTGTAAAGAAAAGTGTCTCAGTTTTGTAGCCTTTTTTACTTTACATGCCTATTGTAACTGAGGGGTACAATTCCCTGACTGTATTACTAGATATGATACTTACTACCACTACCTTTGTACTTAATATTCGGCCACCCAGTACACGGCATAAATATATTATGATGAACACTGTCACGTAGATGAAACGGATCCAACACAAATGTACGAATTAGAAATAGGTCTTTATTTCTACACAGCGATGGTGTGTAGAGCAAGCACTTAATCAAATCAATCACATTTATGAATGGAATTAGTATGCACTTTTATGGCAAGAGTATTCGTCGGTATATCAATAGAGAATGTCCAATCTCTGAAGGCGCAGGTGGTACATATACGACCTGGAATAGTTTAAGGAATAACAGCAATGATACTTTAATGATTATAGGCTGGATACCAAGGGGGGGTTAATCCGGTCGCTTGTAAACCGACAGGAGTAGGAGGGGGGGGGGGGGGGTAGAATCCGGCTGCCTCATCCGGCCAAGGGTATCCCAGGTGAACCCACTGTAGTGCCGTTCAATGCGCCGGCGATCCTTGGACCACAGATGAAAGCAGGTGGACTCTTTGTGGGCCGGCGTCTTCCGGTCCACGGAGGAGAGACGTGAAGCGACCTCGTCTTGCAGAGCGTCTCCTCACCTTGCGTCCTCTCCAGGGGGGGGGGGGTTCCAACACACGGCAGTGTCGGGGGTCTTTATCCATGGAATAATCAAAGTATACAAAGCATAATCCGTGCCTGGGAAGGCGGGCTGTCGTCGGTAGAATAATCCGGTATACAGGTCCACTCGCTCGTCGGCTCTGGGGCTCCTCGGGTGCAGCTTCACGTGGGGTCAACCACCCTGGATAAGCAGCCAGTTCTCTGCCCGAAACGATGGGGTGCTGACTACGGTAGTATTCTCACCGTACGAAGCACTATATATTAACAGACTATTATTAGCTTAATAGACTACGTCCAACTCGACGATATAGTGCCAAATATGACTATTCAAATATTAATATACACGTTGTCTCAATACCGATGGTAAGCCGAACTTGGCCTTACTCCCACACGTGGCGTCGCGGGGAGGCTTTACGTCTGTGGCTCTATTGGAGGGTAAGAAACTGGACTGAAAAGGAAGTCCTACTTTAGTAGCGCAGTATATATACGCACTATGAACAAATAGTCCCATTAGTGGTGCGGTAGTCAGATTCCTACGCGGAACTAGGACTTGTTCGTACATGTGGAGCGGTACGTTTGAACTGGGTCTGAGGGGTATGGCAGCCTGGCACAAAGGTCTCGACCAATAGTAGAATGGAGACTATTATGGGATGTTCAGTAGGCTAGAATGGATATTCAATGCATATTGTACAAGGAATATACAAGGGATATCAGGGAATATTAGAGAATATACAAATACAATTAAATATATATAAATAAATATATATATTCGGTTTAATCTGGCCCTTCACAACAGCCACCCCCTGATTGGTCCCAGACCTAATCAGTTAAACAGAGACAGATTAATCGCGTTGTCTATTTACACATAAGGGTTTGCTGTAGGGGTCAGTCAACTTCACAAAGTCATAGGGTTATAGGGTCATGGTCATCATCGATTGTGTCTGGGAGTCGAGGCAGTTCTATGAGCCTCGCCACGGGACGGGTGTAAGTGCGACCCTGGACGAGCACTTCAGCTGCTCGGACCTTGCCGTCGGCACCGGTGATCACTTTGCTTACGCGGCCGGCCGGCCACATAGCTCTGGGCAGTGATTGATCAATAATCATGACGACTGTTCCTTCTGTCAAATTGTCTCTCTCCTTTACCCACTTCTGGCGGGTCTGTAGAGACGGTAGGTAGTGCAGTAGGAAACTGCTCCAAAACTTGTCGGCTAATACTTGGCTGTACCTCCACATTCGTCGGCCGTTCGCTTCTTCAGGCCGGTACATTGTCTGGGGTAATGCAGGATCTAGCCGCCCCATCAGGAGTGTGTTGGGGGTAACTGGGTCGATATCCGCCACATCACTGGAGACATATCCGAGGGGCTTCGAGTTAAGTACTCCCTCAATCTCCGTGAGGACTGTCATTAGGACTTCTTCCGCCACAGTCTGGGCCCCAAGTACTGCGTACAGGGCTGTCTTTATGGAGCGCACTTCTCGTTCCCAAGTGCCACCGAAGTGGGGTGCGTTTGGGGGGTTGAATTGGAAATCAACCTGTGCTGGAGCGAGGTGGGTCTTAAGTTCTGGGCCCATAGCTTGGAAGCTCTCTCTCAGCTCTCTTTCACCGCCTTTGAAGTTTGTCCCATGATCGGACAATAGGGTAGACGGTCTTCCTTTCCGTGATGTGAATCTACGGAAGGCCATAAGGAATGAGTCTGTGCTCATGGTCGGGAGAAGCTCGATGTGTATCGCTCTGGTGGTCATGCATTTGAATACAATACCCCACCGCTTCTCGGTTCCTCTTCCTTTCTTTATGTGCAGCGGGCCAAAGCAGTCCATACCCGTTGAGTGGAATGGCTTGTCACCGATTCGGAGGCGACATGGAGGAAGGTCAGCCATCCTTGGTATGCTGGGCTGCGCGCGCCACTTGCGGCAGTCTAGACATGTTCGCTGGAAGCGTCGTACCGCCTCTCTTCCTTGTAGGATCCAGTAACGACGTCTGATTTCCGCGAAGACTCTTTCTGCTCCTGCGTGATGTACATCCTCATCGTATTTCTTTATAATCAGCTCTGTGACCTTGTGTCGGCTGTTCAATACGATCGGGTATTTAATGTCATCCGGTAGATTGGGGGCTCTGCGTAGGCGACCACCCACTCTGATGAGGGTATGAGCGTCGCTCTCGGGGGCCAGATGAATTAATCTGCTGTCGGATGGGACGGGCTTTCCTCCCTGTAGACAGGCCAATTTATCGGGGAACGAGTCTCTCTGGGCTCGCTGCAGTAGAAGCAATTCTGCTTCCTCGTAGTTAGCTGCTGACATATCAGCGGGGGACTTGCACTCCGGGTGGTACCGCAGGAATGTTCTTTGTTGTGCACTCTCTATGGACGTGCAATCGTCTATGTTAGGGTCGGTGGAGGCTACGGTGCTCAATCCACAGAACACAGACTTCTTATTTTCCACCTCCTCTGGACTTGCTTCCCTCGGGATGGGCATGGGCCACTGTCCTTCCGGGAGTCTTAGGAATGCGGGGCCGTCACTGTAGACATTGCGACGGGTGAGGTCATCCAGGGGCATCCCCCGGGTGATGACGTCAGCTGGGTTCTGTTTTGTATCAACGTAGCGCCACTCTGTTTCTCCGGTTAACTCTTCGGTTAAGTCTTGAATCTCGGTGACTCTGACTCCCACGAAGACTTTGTACTTGCATGAGTCCGATTTGATCCAGGCGAGTACTGTCGTGGAATCTGACCACAGGATTGTTCTAGACACCGGTATGGTGAGCTCACGTTGGATGAGCGTGGCTAGGTGCGCTCCGGCTAGGGCTGCGCAGAGCTCTAGACGTGGGATAGATTGTTGCTTGCGTGGGGCTATTCTCGAGCGGGCGAGGACAAATGCTGTGTAGATCTCTCCCCCCTGGTCTTGGGCCCGCAAGTAGGCTACTGATCCGTATGCGACCTCTGAGGCGTCACTGAAGACGTGTAAGTCCATTTTACATGTCTCTGGCCTCACCGTGGGTGGGAAGTAGCTTCGGCGCATATTAACGCCTGGGAGTGAGTGGAGCTCCATCTCCCACTCTCTCTAGGTGGATGCAAGGTGTGCGGGAATGGGGTCGTCCCAGCCCTGGTCCTTGTCCCACAATGCTCGTACAATCATTTTTGCCCTGGTGGTGTACGGTAGAATACATCCTAGCGGGTCATATTGTCGGGCGAGTGTTGTGTACACACTCCGTCTGGTGGTCGGCGCCGCCGCCGGCCTTCCCTGCTCCGTAGTCAGGGGCTTGTGTCTGTAGTGAAGCGAATCTGTTTTGAATCGCCACACCAATCCCAGGGTCATCTCCTGGGCTTCTCCCGGGATTGTAGCCATCCAGGTCTCGCTGCTGGCTGCCTTGTCCTCGGAGGAGAGGCTGCGCAGTACTTGCGGATCGCTGCTGGCCCACTGCCTGAGATCAAAGCCGCCTTTGATCAATGAGGCGCGGAGTTTAATCAGGAGAGCCTCGGCTTCTTCCTGGGTTGAAAGGCTTTGTAGACAGTTGTCTACGTAGAAGCTGTTCTTTACGCTGTGTCGGACCTCTTCGTCCGCTGCTGGGTCCTCTGCTACATGTTTCTGTAGTGCAAATGTAGCACAGCAGGGGCTGCACGTCGTTCCGAAGGGGAGGACTTCCCATTGGTAGATGGCTGGGTGCTCATCTCCTGGCTTCTCTCTCCATAGGAACCGTAACAGGGGCTTGTCCGCCTCTACTAGTCTCACCTGCAGGAACATTCCTTTAATGTCCCCGCTGATGGCCACCTTTTCCTGGCGGAAGCGGAGTAGAACGCCGAGTAGGGAGGGGCCGAGTGTGGGACCGGGCAGTAACTCTTTATTCAGATTTTGGGATCCGATCTGGTAGCTGCAGTTAAATACTATGCGGTCTTTACCGTTGTGATGGACCTTGTGGTGAGGCACGTACCACGATTCAGTGGTCTGGTCAGCCTCTTTAATGTCCATCTTTGTGACGTGTCCCGCTGTGATGAGCTTCTCAATCTCAGCGCGGTATACACTCTCTTGGGCGGGGTTCTTGGCTAAGCGCCGCTCCGTGTTCAGCAGGTACCGTTCTGTGGCGTCTGTCTTGGCGTGGAAAGTAGGCATTCCTTCTCGCCGCAGGAGTGGCGTGGCGTATCTCAACACGCCGTTGACCGGGACTCTCTTGGTCCCTGTCTCGAGGAGGTGAATGGCGTAAATGTCATCTTTAGAGCGAATGTCTTTCTTTCCGTTCTTAAAGGGCATTTGTTCCAAGGTCCATAGCCGCTCTACGTGTTGCAGGAGTGCGGTTTCTCCCTCTGTGACTCGGGAGTGGAGACATCTAGTGGCTGTACTTCGGTTGAGAGATTTGGCGAGCGGGCCTTGGAGAGTCCATCCCAAACGGGTCTCGACTGCTGCAGGACAGCCTCGGGGTCCGGTATGAACCCGGTCTATCGGGACAATGAGGTCTGCATGGTCGGAGCCTATCAACAGGGTCGGCATAGCATTGTCTATGAGCGGGATCGGTAACTTGCGCAGATGTGCATATTTCTCCATCAGCTTGGCGACGGGGTATGTGTACCGCGACAGTCCTATTTCTTGGCTGGTGAAAGCGTCTGTAATCTGGTACCGTCGCTCAGGCTGGCCGCTTGCTGCGATAGAGAATGAGACATTCTCGCCCTTTATCGTCTTCAAATCTCGTCTTATTGTCCGAATTGTCATTTGGGTTTCACTTCCCCGCAGCCCTAGCTGGGCCGCAGCGGAGGCGAGCAGCAGGGTCTTCTCTGACCCGTCATCGAGGACGGCGTAAGTGTCCAGGACTTTATTCTGGTAGCTTAGTGTCACACGCACTACTTTTAGGAGTACTCGGGCTTCACTGCTGCTGGCGGGATCGATGTACATGACGCTTGCTTTGCTGCTGGATGGTGCGGGTGAAGGGCGCCGTCTGTTACTGTCGTGAAGTATGTCCAGATGGGCTCCATCGCACTTGGTGCACCTTTTCTTTAAGCGGCATTCGGCTGCCATGTGTGAGCGCGCACAGCGAAAACAGCGCTTGTTGGACTTTATCCATTGACTTGCTTCCTCCGCGTTCAGCTTGGGGAAGGAGTCACATTGTGCTAGCCAGTGTTCTTTCTCACAGTAGGGGCACACTATCTTCCACTTCTCCGTTCTGGAGGGGGTACTGTGGCTCCTGCTGCTCGGTACTGACTCCGATTGGTGCATCACAGTCACCGATCTTCTTCCATCTGGTCGTCTGGTTCCTTCTCTGGAGCCAGGGGTGCTCCGTCCGAATGTATCTAGCCGTAGGCTGCTGACTTCTCTCGCCAGGAAGTCTGCTAGATCGAGGAGGTTCGGTTCAGGGCCATTCGGGTCTCGGTGGTCCCTCTGTCGCCTAAAACGCTCCTGTCGAGCGGGCGGCAGCTTCTCCAAGATCCTTTCCACATTTGAGTTGGCGTAAAGTTCATGCCTCCCCTTCTCTCTCTGCGCTCCCAACATCCCTACCAGGGACTGCACTCTGATGGACAGGTCGTCCAGTGCTCGATTGTCTATTGCTGGGGGTAAGCGGTCGATGTGTCGGATCTCCTGGATCACGTAATCCCATATGCGCCCATACCTCTGGTCCAATGCTACCAGCGCTGCTGTGTATGGGGTGGTGGAAGTCGCGTAGGCGAGCGCTATATTATGTGCGCGGGGCACCTTTAAGTGCTTCAGTAGGATGGCGTATTTATGGCGTTCATCCAATACATCCACCAACATGGTCTCCAGACACATGCAGAGTTCCGTATACTGGGCCCGGTTCTCTTGGGTGAAGTCGGGTACCATAGGCGGGCCAATGTATGACGCTGACTGTGGATACATCGGCGAGCGTTGGGGGAGAGGCCTCCTAGGCGAGTCTCCTCCCGCTCCTTGGTATGGGCTGGTACCGGCAGTGTACCATGGCCCGCTTGTCCAGGTGCTGTTCCTCGGTGCGGGTCGTGCGTCGTGCTCACCCGTGTATAGAGTCGGGGGTCTGTAGCGCAGCTCCGCGGGAGTATAGCCTGGGCTGTACCGGACCTCCTGGTCCGGTAGAGTACTGTGCTGTCGTCGGGCGTGGTTCTCCTCCTCTTCCTCTTCGTCTTCAGTTAGGTCATCCAGTGCTTGTAGTCTCTGGTTTAGCCTCTCCACAGGATATGCTGCTCCTTCCCGGTTGCTAGGTCTCGCTTGGACCGGTGGGGGGAGGTGGTCTGTGGGGGGTATAGACCTCGTCTGTTGGTCAAGTTCAGGGTTGTTTACTCGGCTAGGGGATGCCGCCCTGGAGGTGTGTCTAGACGAGTTCCTGGAGCCTCTGGCGGAGGGAGAGGGTGTTGTCCGTCTGATCAGCTGTTCTATTAGTTGCGCTTGCTGTCTGTCGCGCTCTGCGTCCCGTAGAGCACCAGCAGCTGCTCGCTGGCTGTCTGCTCGGTCTCGGGCCACATTCTCTTCTCTCTGAATGCGTCTTATTTCTAGACGTATATGCTCTTCTTCGCTCCGCTGCTGGATCTGCAGTCGGTCGCGTTCAGCAGCGGCGTTCAGGCTGATGAGGAAGGCCTGCTGTAGGGTCCTCTCTGCCTCGCTGGGAGAAGGCGGTTGTATAGGGGAGCCTTCCCTCGGGGTACTCCTTGCGGAGCCTTGGAGCTCTATCTCCACGGTGCTCTCCCCGTCTTCTTCCGTGCCGAGTTCTCTCTCGGTAGCGTTGTATTCCTCCCGGGACTCATCGGGGACTACTTCTTCAGTACTGGCGGGGTGTGAAGTCATGTCTGGTTCCCACTGGTCCCCACCGTGAACTTGGTCAGTTACATTAGAGCCCGTAGGGGCCTCTATGGTCGGGGTAGTCTGGGCGTTGGGGTTAGACATACTTTTACTTTCTAGTTTTACCGCGTTTACTGTTAGTAGAAGACTAGGTTGTTGACTGACAGCGTAAGCCTCTAAGTACTGAGGGAGCCGTCGTTCGCGCTGCGGGCGTTGGTTAGGAGGATCGTTTCGTGGAGTGTTCATCATAGGCCATTTCAATATTAATAACACTATATTAATATTACACTAATTACCATCCGGCTCGAAGGACCAATTGTAACTGAGGGGTACAATTCCCTGACTGTATTACTAGATATGATACTTACTACCACTACCTTTGTACTTAATATTCGGCCACCCAGTACACGGCATAAATATATTATGATGAACACTGTCACGTAGATGAAACGGATCCAACACAAATGTACGAATTAGAAATAGGTCTTTATTTCTACACAGCGATGGTGTGTAGAGCAAGCACTTAATCAAATCAATCACATTTATGAATGGAATTAGTATGCACTTTTATGGCAAGAGTATTCGTCGGTATATCAATAGAGAATGTCCAATCTCTGAAGGCGCAGGTGGTACATATACGACCTGGAATAGTTTAAGGAATAACAGCAATGATACTTTAATGATTATAGGCTGGATACCAAGGGGGGGTTAATCCGGTCGCTTGTAAGCCGACAGGAGTAGGAGGGGGGGGGGGTAGAATCCGGCTGCCTCATCCGGCCAAGGGTATCCCAGGTGAACCCACTGTAGTGCCGTTCAATGCGCCGGCGATCCTTGGACCACAGATGAAAGCAGGTGGACTCTTTGTGGGCCGGCGTCTTCCGGTCCACGGAGGAGAGACGTGAAGCGACCTCGTCTTGCAGAGCGTCTCCTCACCTTGCGTCCTCTCCAGGGGGGGGGGGTTCCAACACACGGCAGTGTCGGGGGTCTTTATCCATGGAATAATCAAAGTATACAAAGCATAATCCGTGCCTGGGAAGGCGGGCTGTCGTCGGTAGAATAATCCGGTATACAGGTCCACTCGCTCGTCGGCTCTGGGGCTCCTCGGGTGCAGCTTCACGTGGGGTCAACCACCCTGGATAAGCAGCCAGCTCTCTGCCCGAAACGATGGGGTGCTGACTACGGTAGTATTCTCACCGTACGAAGCACTATATATTAACAGACTATTATTAGCTTAATAGACTACGTCCAACTCGACGATATAGTGCCAAATATGACTATTCAAATATTAATATACACGATGTCTCAATACCGATGGTAAGCCGAACTTGGCCTTACTCCCACACGTGGCGTCGCGGGGAGGCTTTACGTCTGTGACTCTATTGGAGGGTAAGAAACTGGACTGAAAAGGAAGTCCTACTTTAGTAGCGCAGTATATATACGCACTATGAACAAATAGTCCCATTAGTGGTGCGGTAGTCAGATTCCTACGCGGAACTAGGACTTGTTCGTACATGTGGAGCGGTACGTTTGAACTGGGTCTGAGGGGTATGGCAGCCTGGCACCAAGGTCTCGACCAATAGTAGAATGGAGACTATTATGGGATGTTCAGTAGGCTAGAATGGATATTCAATGCATATTGTACAAGGAATATACAAGGGATATCAGGGAATATTAGAGAATATACAAATACAATTAAATATATATATATAAATAAATATATATATTCGGTTTAATCTGGCCCTTCACAACACCTATATTAAACATTTAATGTTTTCAGAACTGTGCAAAAAAAGATCAAGTGTCCCATTTCACTTGTTATATTTCCACATTTTAGTGTTCTTCAGTTCTTTTTTTTTTCATTCAGTGTGAGAAATCCAGTCTCTGTTGAGCTTTAACAAGTCCATCAAAGTCAGGTTGCATGTCTGAGGTGGAGATGCGAAGCACAGCTGCCAGATGTTCATCAGTGAGTGAGGATCTGTACCTGGACTTGGTAAACGTCATGACTGAGAATGTCTGTTCACATATGTAGGTGAATCCAAAGAGAACCAACATCTTCTGAACATGTCTCCTCATGTTTGGAAAGTTCTCCTCCTTGAGAGCAGAGTAGAACTCTAGCAGTGATGCTGACTTAAAGTGCTCTTTCAGTAGTGAATCAGACTGCAGGTCAATGAGTTCAAGCTGAACAACTATCAACACTGCAGGTAAAGGGAGAGGAAACCAGCTGCATTTCATCCTCAACCTTTTTGAAATCTTGAAAACGCCTTGAAAATTCATCATGCAGTGCTCCCAACATGGATGAGTACCTGTGCCGGTGATCAGCTGATGGTTTGACTTCTTTCAGGGTTTTCATGTGTTTGAGATTGTTGCTGCCTAGTTGCCTTGAAATTAATTGCAACTTTGTCATGAAGGCTTTCACATGGCTATGCATTTCATGAGCAAAAATGCCCTTGCCCTGCAGTTCTGTGTTCAGTAGGGATGGGTACCGTTCACATTTGAACCGATACGGTACCGGTACCTGTGAATCGATACCGGTACCGTTATTCTGTACTTTAGTCTCTAAAAATGTAATCTACCTACCTCAGTTGTGGAAAAAAATATCCAAACTTCAAATAACCACACTTTCGACCGTTTTCGGCTTGCCCCGACTGCTTTGTTGTTGAATCGAGTCAAATCCTAGGTAAGCGTATATTGTGCGTGTGAACGTTGACATGAAAAGAAAAAAGTAAAAAAAAATATATATATATATATATATATATTAAAAAATATATATATATATTTATCATGTAATCTTTCGCAGGCCGGTCAGAATCATCCCGCGGGCCGTATCCGGCCCGCGGGCCGTACAATGCCCAGGTCTGGTGTACAGGGTAGTCAGACGAGCGGGGAGGTCATAGCCAGGAACGGATACTCAGACTGTCCAGGGAGTGAGCAGGTACAGGGTAGTCAGACGAGCGGGGAGGTCATAGCCAGGAACGGATACTCAGACTGTCCAGGGAGTGAGAGGGTACAGGGTAGTCAGACGGGCGTAGGGGTCGTAGCCAGGAGAGGGTCCTCATAGAATCCAGGGATGTTCACGGAGAGAGTGGTCAGGCAGGCAGAGGTCATTCACGGGAATCCAAGATGAGGGAACAGGGAGTGGAACCAGGCAGGAACTGTGAGCAAAAGGAGGGCAAGGACGTTAGAAGCACAATAGAACACGGACTGATAAATAGAACAAGGCACGAGAATACGGACTGACTGGAAATAAGGAACTACGATCTGGCAGCCTCATGACATCTGGGCCAGGTCTAAATAGGGTTGGTAATTAGGTGGTAGATGTCTCAGCTGCTCCTCCGGCTGACACACACCTGCACGCCATTCTGTAATCAGAGAGAGAGAGGAAGAGAGAGAGAGAGAGAGAGAGGAAGAGAGGGAGAGTAGCTAGGTCGGGATAGAGTGGGAGAACAAAGGGTATTAGAGGGTGGGAAGCCTGGAGGACTGGAGGGGCATGACAGCCACAAGTACCGTGATGACAAGAGCATGACACCTTTTACAGACATACCGGTATTACTATGTTTTAATTCAAGTAAACCTGACCTGAAAGAAAAGGATTTTCTCATATCACGATAACATTTCAGTGTTGTGTATTAGGTTAGTATCTGGTTGTGCTTTACCTTGCAGCTCTTGTTGACAGCTGTACAGTTCAAAGAAGTCTCTAAAAGTCTAAATGCAATGAAAAGTGTTTTTGGTATGTTGTAATTCCATCATAGTAAAAGCTTTAGCCACACACATGTGGTGACATTGCTATGTAGCCATCTTTGTTTACTAAAGAAAATATATACAAAAGAAAATCACAATAGAGGAGACAGAGTTACTTGCCGTTAAGGCTGACTTGTGAATCAACAGGCCTCTGCAAGCACATGTTGCCTACACACCTGCCCAAACTGACTTAATTTTCAGCATTTTTGGAAAATGCTGAAAATGAAGGGAATGTTCCAAGATGGGAGGCATGCGGGACAGGTCTGAGGGGGCCTATCAGGTCACTGTGCCCCTCAGTTTAACTCACTGCTGGGAATCAAGATTCTGAAATATTGTATAGCTATGCATCTAATCAAGTCATATTATTGTTGATTGAAGATTGAGTGGCGTCTAATGGAGAAATAAAGCCCAAACATAGTTTTACATTAAGCTCTAGGGTCCCCCTGCTGTTCTCGTCATAAATCGATCAATACAGACCGTATTAATTAATGTTGTTTCTTTTTCAAATATACTGTAGCCAAGAGTAAAGACCCTAACCCTATCAAAACCGCAGTCAACATGTATATTTTCAGCACTACATTTGTTTACCGATGTTTTAAAAAAGATTCAAGAATAATTATCTGAATAATGTGAACTCTCTGTGCATTGCATCGGAAAAAGTTGAGTATTCACGCAGGGAAATGACTAGTATGACTTGGCTATAATAAGGTAATTTATAGGCCTGATATTCTATATTCTATATTCAAATGCATTATCATTCAAATTGCATGTGTCCGGATGGCAGAATTCAGTACTGTATCTACAAATCCTTCTGTTTAATCATCTTATTATTATTATTATTATTATTATTATTATTATTATTATTATTATTATTATTATTATTATTATTATTATTATTATTATTATTATTATTATTATTATTATTATTATTAATTTTTTTGTACACTTTATCTCAAGAAGGTGCTGAATGAGCTCAGTGACCGAAATTCCTCCAACCTCAATGTTAGCATGGTGTTATTCACTGTCAAAGATGGAAAGAAAAATTATTATTTATATTCTCCTTTGTTTAATTACGATTTACGCAAGCATAGTAACATCCACACTATGTTCCTAGATACCAAGAACATGCACATTGACCTTGTAAAAGTGAAGCAATCTTCCATTTACTTGGGCATGTACTTTTAGGCGGATTCTCTGAAAATAGGGCTAGGGCTGAACAGGTTAAGACCTTTTTCTCACCGAAAAAGTTCCACACCGAGAAATTCCATAAGCCAATTAGAAATAACTACTGCATGCATATTAACACATTGAGTGCCACGCCCCTTCTGGGAAGTGACCTGGCCTTGCCGTCCATTAACCCCATGTAAACGTAGTTGTACTTTGTAGAGCTAAACCTATATTTTATAGTATAGCTATGGGGCTAATAACGCTGTCAAGTCTCATTGAGCTGCTTCTGGTCAACGTGCAAAAAACAGATTATTTTTTCCGTACATTTCCGTTTTATACCGCTTTGAATATGAACATAGTCCGGCTGCTTCTGAGCAATTCCAGGGAAAATACACGAAAACAGCATTTTTGTGTAATTCAATAAACACGTTGTCATTTTTCGCCTGATTATCGGATCTTCCTGAAATCAACGCTAGATCATCACTATTATCCTTTGTCGTGCACGCATGCAATGTGATGCACTTCAACGGGCGGGCGGGGTCAGTAGTCCAAACCATCCCTACAAGCATGTGTTTTGCCGGAGTGTTTAGGACCCGCCCCCATGCCGCAGCTCGGTAGAGAAAATAAACTAACCCGTTTCTAACGGGGTGCAATAATTCCGGAAGGCGTTAGAGGGCGGTATAATACCGTCTGCCAGCTCAGACACACTCAGAACAGTATGCACAAGGTGCCCGCTGAATTATGAATGGATATAGATATCTACTGTACGTTTTTGGCAATCAAAGTGTTAATAGAAACTACTAATCACAGGCTTGACACAGGAGGTGGTGGGACTATTGACGTCTGGTGACGTTGTTTAACATTAAAATTAAATGCTAAGTCTTTATATATATATATAGCATATAGAAAAGTACAGTAGGCCTGGGCTGCATTCTGCAACATAACAGCCGGAAAACACATGGAAAACACATTTTCCACAATAGATTTATTCTGTGCATGAATGTAGTTGATGTAGTGTGTGTGTGTGTGTGTGTGTGTGTGTGTGTGTGTGTGTGTGTGTGTGTGTGTGTGTGTGTGTGTGTGTGTGTGTGTGTGTGTGTGTGTGTGTGTGTGTGTGTGCGTGTGTCTGTGTGTGTGCGTGCGTGTGCGTGCGTGTGTACATTTGCACCTCCCCGTCGTAGCCAATTTCTCATTCATGCAATATAATAATAATATGAATAATAACAAGGTATGTCAGCTGCATGGGCCGCCCCTCATGGAAGTGAAATGCCTGCCTGTCCGATTAGCCCTGGCGCTGAGCCTGGAGGCATGATGATCACAATCATAGCAACTTAGCCCGTACCAAGGTCTCTGGAGGGTGTTTTAGATGCATTTTGGGAGCTATTAGGGAAGTCAATTGAAATGCATACTGTCTGCCAAGGTAATGACAGAACCTTGGGGGTAGATAGAAAAGCATTACTACAGTAGCTACTAGAGATGGCCCAAAAAAACAACAACAAAAAAACACCTGTAGGGTCCTTTAGCGTTCATATAAAAGATAGTGTCTAGCCTAGACAGGCTTAGCTTTCTCACCGGTGATAACAGTGAATTATTGCCATTGCCACTAATGTCAAAAGATAAAGCACCCTTTTAGGATTTTGATCAGCGTATCCGTTGTGCTTGAAAATTACACTAAAAAAGTTATGAGATTGTTGTGTGTAAAATCAAATAGATGCTATCCGATCTTACTATTTCCTCTGTCAGATGATGCCTTAGGGCTTAGACTATCCTGTATGAGAAGTTAGCCTTATTAGATTCCCGAAGGCCCTAACCTTTCATTTATTTCCCTACTTCAGACAGTAGATGTTCTTATACATAGATCCTCCTGCCCTCCTCTTCAGTCAGAGTCCCCCTGACCTCCTTTAAGGAGTCCAGCTTGGTTCCAGGTTTCATTTCACCCATGTCTCCTTGTGACTGGGATTAAATCACTGGGGGAGATATTTAATGTGTAATCCACCGACTTTGAGTTTAGACCTTTTAGATATATCTCCTTATTCCCGTCAATCTAAGTTTGTAGATAGTATTTCTTTCTAGACAAATTGTCAATTTGCGTTATTCTCTTCGCCGCCATCTTGAATAAAAAACTAGGCTGGGTTGGGATAACCACATTACATCAAATTTTATAACTGCTGAGAATGTAATTCAAACAATAGTCATCCAAATAATAAAAACAACAAGAAAATTGCCATTTTCTTAGGTTATTATGAAGGCATTTCAATGAGCAGATCACAAATTCACTTTCATACATTTCAAAACACAAAAACTACAGTGGTGATAAACAATCTCAGTGAGGTAATCGTGAGTTTGTAATTCTGTTCATAGGAGCACAGTCTTATCAGTACCGCCCATTGCATCACCTTACATCACCGTACTGACTATCTTGTATTTTGCACTAGAGACTCATAGCACTGGACTCTTATCGCTGGACTATCTTGTGTTTTGTACTTTTTTATATTATATTGTATTTGTATTTATATTTCATAGTGTATATAGATACTGGGCTGTATAGGACTGTGAAGCTATGTATCCCCCACCATGTACCCCCCCCCCCCCCCCCCCCATGCTGCTTTGACACCCGAATTTCCCCAAGGGGATTAAGTAAGGGATAATGTATGACGAGGTCATTATCGCAAAATAATTGACCGACACGGAGTTTAGAATACCGAGGCGCCTGTTTTAAACGTAGTGAAGGTCAATTATTTTGCGACAATGACCAAGTATAGGCTATACATTATCCCGCTTATTACATGGCTAACTTACTAACAATATACCTAATTCATTTTACACCATCGACAAGACGAGATCAAATGCAGACGCAGTTGTTCTGTGGCTCTGTCAGCCCAAATAAAGTGATTATTATTATCGCCGGCAGGTGTGTCTGATTGCACTGATGCAGTGTGTGTCAGTGGGCTTGATTGCTCCAGCTGCGAAAAGCAATAATCACCGGTGATTATTGCGCGTTGCCCATGGCAGCGGTCAGTTATCGAAAAATAATTCACCGCTGTCAGGGGCTATTGACCAATCACAATCAAGTATTTCGGCGAATGTTAAAATGCCATGTAATAATAAAGGATAATCTTATCTTATCTTATCACACACGGTGTTAGAATGATCCATTCATGTTTGAATAATGTTTTTGACTGGATACATTTTTCTGCGTGTTTCAACGCTATAGGTGATCGACTTTGACGATGGATCCGGCTCGGTCCTGAGGATCCAGCCGCTGAGGACACCCAGAGATGAGGCCATCTACGAGTGCCACGCCTCCAACGCAGCGGGGGAGGTCACAGCCTCAACCAGGCTAAACGTTCTACGAGGTTCGCGTCACGTCAATCATTATTATTATTACATTATTACTGCGTTTTGTATCTTGCTGCGTTGTATCACGTGGTGGCACTGTAGAGGCTGTATACACTAGTATAAATGCGACCTTCAGCACCATGGACAGCGACGCTGTCACAAAACGGACCATACAAGTTTTACAGACTACACCAAAGTGTAGAATAACTACTTTCCAAATAATGGATTGTCCAAATGTCGGGTTATGATACGAAAGTGTCCTTTATAGAAGTTTCTCTACTTCACTGGCGCTCTCTGTGATCTAGTGGATTCATTATAGTATCACTCACCCTCACGTTGCTGCCGTCAGTTCAACATAATGACGCGTTCCTTACATCTCCGCGGCTTCAATATCAGCATCCAAATCATCCATCAGACTTATAGCTGTTATATTTCACGGTCAGGTTCCAACAAACTGTCTTCTTTAACTCCCAGCAGTACATCCAATAAAGTGATCAAGTGATCAACATCCGGAGTTTCCACGTCAATTTCAATGTCCATCTGATTCAAAACTCGTGTAGTAACACGGAAGAGCCCTTCGGAGCTAAACCAATCAGAGAGGGTCTTCGCTGTACGCAGGCTAGCCAATCAGAGAGCGTCTTCGCAAACTGTGGCTACGAAAAAAAATTGCCTGAACTTATATGTGCGCAAATAGAAACATGTATACCGACCTGGCCTGCTTAGGAGTTCAGTCGCCTGACTGCGGGCACAAACAAACCAATTTAAAAAAAAAAAAACCATTTGCCAGTCTGCCAGGGCAGCCAGGCCATGCCAGTCTGCCAGGCCACCGGGAAAACCCTGCTGCTCCCGATGGCCAGTCCGCTAGTGGTCCGTGGTGATGTTAGTGTTAGCTTGGGTCCGTGGTGACGTCAGCATTAGCTTAGTATTGTGGTGGTGTTAGTGTGTTAGCTTTGGTCCATGGTGATGTTAGCCTTAGCTTGGTTGTGTGTTGATGTTAGCGTTAGCTTGATTTACATTTTGTCATTTAGCTGACGCTTTATCCAAAGCGACTTACAAGTTTTGTATGACAAGTCAGCAGGAAGGGCACAACTCAGCTGAGTAACAATGTTCATCAAAGTGTTCAAACTTGAGTGCTACAGTGTCGAGTGTATGTTAGTATATTAGGAAGAAAGAGTGCATGACTAGAGGACAGTAAGAAGGTTAGTATATATATATATATATATATATATATATATATATATATATATATATATATATATATATTTAATATTTTTTAAATTTTTTCAAATATTGATTGAAGAAGTGTGTCTTTAGTCGACGGCGAAATATTGGTCAGGTTTCGGCGTTCCTAACTGTGGTGGGAAGTTAGTTCCACCATTGTGGAGCAAGGACCAATATTTGATGACCCTCCCGGAGCTCGGACAAGAGTGGGTCTGAGGCGGCCAGAAGACATAGAGCGGAGGGGTGGTTTGTGGTGATGTTAGCTTGGGTTTGGGGTTGATGTTAGCGTTAGCTTGTTTTGTGGTGATGTTAGCTTGGGTTTGGGGTTGATGTTAGCCTTAGCTTGTTTTGTGGTGATGTTAGCTTGGGTTTGGGGTTGATGTTAGCCTTAGCTTGTTTTGTGGTGATGTTAGCTTGGGTTTGGGGTTGATGTTAGCCTTAGCTTGTTTTGTGGTGATGTTAGCTTGGGTTTGGGGTTGATGTTAGCCTTAGCTTGGGTCCATTATCAGAGCAGAGATAGTGGCAAAAAGGTGTCTCACTTAGTGAAGCTGCCCAGCTGTTAGGGGTGTAAAGGTACACGTATCCGTACCGAACCGTTTCAGTGTGTACAGCACCGTACCGAATGGCTCTGTACCGAACGAATACAATGGTATTTTAACCACTAACGACCGCCCACCGGGGGCTGTTTTTTTCACAATCTAATATAATTATAATTATTTCTTTTTTCTTTACAAGTCGATTATTCATTTCAATATAGAATATACGTTGACAGCCCTACAAGTACAATTAGTTACTGCTAGGGTTGCCACCCGTCCCGTAAAATACGGAATCGTCCCGTAATTGGAAACTAAAAGACGTGTTCCGTATTGAACTGATACGGGACGCACTTTGTCCTGTATTTTAAGGCCGGGAATGTGAGAGCTCCACTGTCCACAAGTCAGACAGTGTTGCCAGTATTGTGAGAGAAATCAGCCAACCGACCTACAAAAACAAGCCAAAAACAAGCAAAATTGTGTCCAAAAGTTGCGGAAAATAAACAGACTTGGCAACTCTGCTATGATGGGCGTGCGCTCAGCAGCTCACGACCAATGAGAATTAGCGCTTTCACGTTGCTCCAGAAGTACAGAGACCTGAGTGGGAAGAGGCAACTCCCTGGCTTGATAGCGTCAGGACTCAGGAGTATGTAGTAGGTGTGTGTTTTCTGTGGCGCATGGTGGACTGACTGACATCATCAGACAGCATGCCTCAGGAGAGAAAAAATATTCCTGAAATATAAGAACGCAAAGAAAGGACCCAAGCACAGGTTTCACAGTTCTTCATGACTGAAACATCTCCTGAGATTGATTCAGCATGGGATATTACATCTTATTTATCTGGTTGTGTTTTTAACTAGATGTCAGTATTTCTATTTACCTGCCCTGGCAGACAGGAGCCTACATATTGGCTGCTGATGTGGGCATAGTCTAGGCTATTTCAGTTTACTAATATAGTTGATTGTTCATTAATGTTGAGTTTTTAAAGTCTAATAAATAAACATGTATTTATATTAATCAATATAATTAAATAGTGTGCCCATTTAAACTCTTATGTTGTTATGCTCATCTGGAAAACGGAATTCTTCATAATGGATTAACAGTTAATACATAAATAATATAATTCATAAATGCAAAAATACTTAAATAAATACTTAAACATAAATAAATAGTGTTCAGACAACAATATAAAGGTAACACTGTTCAATTTCATTTAAATTGTATCATCCCACTCCTCCCCTCTAGGTTACTGCAGCTGAGGTGACACATCCGCACGGTTAAACACAACCTCAGCTACAACAGTGCTGACTGTTTGTTTTCTATGCATTTCAGGAGTTTGGGGGGCTGGCTCCCCAAAATAATTAAATAACATAACCCTAACCCTAACCCTAAAACCGAAATAAAGTAAAAAAAATCCGCCCATTTTCGCCCAAAAACCGCCCAAAAAATAAGGTGTCTCTTATTTCTATTAGTGAAAGGTGGCAACCCTAGTTACTGCACACTACATCACCCCTGAGTGGAACATGGAAAGCCAAACTTTCCCCCACTGTAGGCTACCGAAAACCCATACCGAACCGTGACCTTCAAAACCGAGGTGCGTACCGAACCGTTGTTTTTGTGTACCGATACACCCCTACCAGCTGTTAATAATCACACAATCTGTGTCTACGAGCTTTTAGGCTTCATACACATTTGGTTCTCTGTCCTGCTCTCTCTCTCTCTCTCTCTCTCCCTCTCTCTCTCTCTCTCTCTCTCTCTCTCTCTCTCTCTCTCTCTCTCTCTCTCTCTCTCTCTCTCTCTCTCTCTCTCTCTCTCTCTCTCTCTCTCTCATCTCTCTCCTCTCTTCTCTCTCTCTCTCTCTCTCTCTCTCTTTCCGTCTCTCTCTCACTCTCTCTCGTCTCTCTCTCTCTCTCTCTCTCTCTCTCTCTCTCTCTCTCTCTCTCTCTCTCTCTTTCTCTGTCTCTCTCTCTCTCTCTTTCCGTCTCTCTCTCGCTCTCTCTCTCTCTCTCTCTCTCTCTCTCTCTCTCTCTCTCTCTCTCTCTCTCTCTCTCTCTCTCTCTCTCTCTCTCTCTCTCTCTCTCTCTCGCTCTCTCTCTCTCTCTCACACACACACACAGCATCCTCTAAATTATTCACATCAGACCACAGCCAGCATCCTCTCTTCTGTTCCGCTCCATCCATCTAGAATTTTCTGTCTCTCAGAAACATTGCACATTGTGCGTGCATGCGTGTGTGTGTGCGTGCGTGCGTATGTGTGTCCATCTCCCTCTGTTTGTCTATCTGACAGTCTGTCTCTCTGTGTGGATTATGTCCCTGGTTTGATTGATTCAATTGATTGATTGAACATTTTATTAACAGATTGCAGAATGGGTACAATACAGAACGGTTCAATACACACAATTGTTAAGGGGATGCAGACCAGAGAAAGACTTTCGTCTTGCTTACATCAGGGTCCCTCATTTTCAATTCATCATAACATATATTACATATTATGACATACAGATAGACAGTACTGTTACTTCCAGACATTTATGACATACCAGATCTACAAATATGCAGTACTGTTTAAGAGTACAACGCCTGTCATATAGACCCTGTACTTCTACTCTGGGTGGGTTTTAGGAGTGAGGTTAAGCAGTAGTCTGACCAGTTTGTTTTGTGATGTTTGTAATCTTGTTTTGAGTGCCTTTGAGGTGCTTTGGTACCATGAGGTGCAGGCATAGTCGTAGTACCCTTGAATGAGTGCTCCTGTTAGAGTCTTCAGGGTTTTCTTGTTTACCAGAGAGGAGATCCGGTACAATAATCTTGTTAGTTGGTTGACTTTTTTGATTACATTGGTTGCCATTTTGTCACAGGAAAGATTTGCCTCTAGGATGGAACCCAGGTATGTAATTTCATCTTTCCTTGTGACAATATTGTCACCCACTGTAACAGAGAAGCTGTTGGTCTTGCTGAGTTTGTTATTTGATCAGAAGAGAATGGACTATGTTTTGCCCAGGTGTAATGATAGTTTGTTATCAGCGAGCCAGGTGCAGATTCTGCCGAGTTCAGAGCTGAGGGTTTTTTCAACCTGCAACTTGTCCCTGTCCGAGACCAGTAGTGCTGAGTCGTGGGGGGGGGGGGGAATAATGTACCGTTTACCTCCACCATCTGTTCTCTCCCCTCCAGTTAGGATTGCATCCAGCTCACTGATGTGCTATCAAAGCCAATTGCTTTTAGCTTGTCAATCAGAATGGAGTGATTGACAGTGTCGAAAGCCTTTTGGAGGTCCAGCATGACCATGCCACAGTATTTGCCTGCGTCCACCTCTTGTTTGATGTGGTCGTTCAAATAGAGAAGGCATATGTCAGTGGAGTGGGATGTTCTGAAGCCAGATTGGAATTCGTAAATTAGATTGTTTTCCGCGAGGTACTTTTCGACCTGTTCGTATAAAAAAATGTCCATGACTTTTGAGATGGAGGTAAGAATAGAAACAGGGCGGTAGTTGCCTGGGTCCAATTTGGGTTTGTGTGTGTGTGTGTGTGTACATTGTGTTATCACCCATATTTTCTGATCTTTCTGTGAGAGCACAAAAATACACACACACTCACACACATACATACATGCACAGAGAAAAACCTACACACACAGAAGGATACCTACACATGCACAGAAAAAACGTACATACAGAGAGAGAGAGACCTAGACACACACACACACACACACACACACACACACACACACACACACACACACACACACACACACACACACACACACAGATAAAGAGATCTAGACATGCACACACACACACACACACACACACACACACACGCACGCACACATACACACACACACACACACACACACACACTGTCCCTCAGTCTCTCAGAGACAGTGAGTCTTTATGTGCTGATTGGCCCCTCTCTGCTGCTCTAAGGAGTCATTGTGTTAATACCAGGCCACCTGGGAACAGCTAATAGCCCCTGATAGACTGTCAGTCCAAATGTCACACACACACACACACACACACACACACACACACACACACACACACACACACACACACACACACACACACACACACACACACACACACACACACACACACACACCTAGACTCACATACACACACAATTACACATACTAACACACATTATCCTAGACTCACACACACATACAGACACACTCACACACCGGTCTGCTGACCCAACCCGAGCCTGAAGGGACACAGTTCTATAGCCAGATTCCTTGTCGTGTTCCAGCTCATTTCTCCTTAATGCACCAGGCTCTGCTGGGCCTCACTCATCATGTCCCTCTCTGACAACACAAGATAATGTGATTATTACACTGCTAGAGATTCATCTGTTGCTAAATAGTGTTCTGGATTTGGATGATCCACCTTTACAATGCTGACACGTCTTTGGTGAGAGGGTCTTTCATTTGGCCAAGACTGTGTTTTGAAGTTTCACTATAGTTTCACTGAGGTTCCACTATAGTTTCACTGAGGTTCCACTATAGTTTCACTGAGGTTTCACTATAGTTTCACTGAGGTTCCACTATAGTTTCACTGAGGTTCCACTATAGTTTCACTGAGGTTCCACTAGAGTTTCATTACCATGTGATTGTGACGGTAAGATGTGTGTTCTTTTCTGCTCTGCTGTGTTGATGGTTTTTGTTCTGTTGTTCTGAGCTGTTGTGGCTGGTGTGCCTAAGTTAACTGTGTAAGGTTTGGCAAAATGTGAAGTTGGACTGGGTACAATGGTTGGGTTTATTATTCTACATTGTGGCTTACTCTCTGTCTATTTCCAATCCATCCACTTGCACATACAACCTGGAAAAGCATCCAGCATAGCAACTTTACTGGTTGACCAGCTGTAGGACTCTGGTAGGGTTGACCAGCTGTAGGACTCTGGTAGGGTTGACCAGCTGTAGGACTCTGGTAGGGTTGACCAGCTGTAGGACTCTGGTAGGGTTGACCAGCTGTAGGACTCTGGTAGGGTTGACCAGCTGTAGGACTCTGGTAGGGTTGACCAGCTATAGGACTCTGGTAGGGTTGACTAGCTGTAGGACTCTGGTAGGGTTCTGGTATGAGTGTCGAGGACATGGGCCAGGCTAGGTCTTGGTTATATGCCCATGCAGACCACACACATACAGAGATAGACAGACAGGCTCTATCACGCACGCACGCACGCACGCACATGCACACACACACACACACACACACACACACACACACACACACACACACACACACACACACACACACACACACACACACACACACACACACACACACATGCACACACACACACTAGGGTGACCAGGTCCCAATAAACCAAATGTGGGACAAAGGGTATGTTTGTGAGGGACAATGTGGGACACCCCCACCCTTTTGGTCGACTATCCCTGTCCCCTCCTTCAAGGCTCATCCGCCACGGTCCTCATTCAAATTACCACAAGCCTAATATGTTTTGCCCTTATTCATATATATTTTTTTTGTAATGGGTGTTAACTGTTAAGTACTCAAAATAAATAAAATACATACAATGACCACCCAGACGTACAATCACTTATCACTTGGATAACAAAAGTAACTCACCAAAGCAACTCACAAGTCCAGGGATTCACACTGGCATTGCAGTGATGGTTGGAAAGCTCAACAGAGCAGGAACAGTAACAAAAGTCTCTCAACTCACAAGTCCAGGGATTCAGGGGATGAGTAGGGGGGGAGGATGAGTAGGGGGGGAGGATGAGGGGGGCTTAACCACTGGCGTTTTGAGTTCTCTGAGACAACTCCGAAGCAGGGGCTAGCACGTCGGTTACGATGGCTGCTGCCTTGGTCCGACCACAGGCCATTGCCTTGGTCCGACCACAGGCCTCTGCAGCGGTTATTGCTTATCCAACGTTTTTTGGTCGGAGAAATGCGTTCATAGATTTTGAGGTCTCT
>NC_140171.1:42491187-42508428 GCF_963971535.1 Notolepis coatsorum
GAAAATTGTATTAACTTGACAGACTGTGTTCTCATAGTGATTCCTTCATGTTAACGCTACAGGCCTCCTTGGAATTAATTACTTAATCATAATTAAAATAAATATGACAATATTTGTACGATAAGAAATGACGCATTTGATGTCGGAAAAATAAATAATATGGATTCATCTGATCACAGGGCAGCTGCTTAACCATATCTGAACCAGCTATTTTGGACAAATGTATAATTACTTTAATTACTCAGATATTCAAACACAATTATGCAATTATTGTGAAATGATTGAAAATAATTATTATTTAATGCCTTCTGTGGAATTTGTATTTCTTATTTGTTATACATCTGTTTTAATGATTAATTATATACATTTGAAAGAATGCAGGTCAACATGCAATGTATCCCATTGATTGGTATACAATGGGACATACCTTTGTTTGATTGATTGATTGATTTATTGAAAACTTTATTAACAGATTGCAGAATGGGTACAGTACAGTACAGCTCAATTACATACAATTGTTAAGGGGATGCAGACCAGAGAAAGACTTTTGTCTTGTTTACATCAGGGTCCCCCATTTTCAATTCATCATAACATATATGACACACACGACATACAGATATACAGTACTGCTACATCTATACATTTATGACATACCAGATTTGCAAATACAGTACTGTTTGTGATACAAAAAGAGTCCAGAAAAGAGAGTACATTTGACGTAGAAACTGTTGGAGGAGGTTGGGTAGGAGGGGTGGGTGGGGGACACTGTACAAGCAAAACTGTACATTGGAATATTGACAAAACCATACTTAGTAATTTACTGTACATTGGAGGGGGTTGATATAGCTATAAACCTGCATTCCTTCGAATATATCATTAATCAATTAAACTTATATTGAAATACACTATATAGCCTATACACCAACACTGAAATGACCGTGGATAAATAAATAAATAAGAACTAAAGCTAATCGGTGGAAATAGACTGCATTAATATTCCATAACAAGTCTTGTGTGCGCCTACGTGTCTAATGAATGAACAGTATAGGCTTAATATATTCCAGCACTATACACATGCTTTGCCCCACGCACAGTCTGCATGTATACAGACTGTACCTATACTGTACGTAGTACAGAGCACACATACAGCATCTACCAAATCCTAATGAAACAAGTCATTAATGGAATAACAAGCCATACTGCGTTCATTCATTACGCCGTAGGCAGCATATTATATTTCATTCATTCATTCATATACAGTACTGCGCGCGCGCATGTGTGTGTGTGTGTGCGCGCGCTGCGGCAGGTGTACCACGAGCTGTATATGATGCCAATACATTAATCTAATCTAGTTTTGATGGGTCGCAAGACTCGCAAAGCACTTCCGCCATTCCATTTTCACACAGCTGCGTCACTAGTTGCCTTATAAGGAGCTCTGGAGGCGTTGTTTTGTATGCAAATGACCTGAACGGGAACGCGCTTTTGAGTTTAAGACAGAATCACATTCGCCAAGCAGGTACCAGATCTTGTCACAGGTGCGACCGTTTCAGCCACTTAAGACATATTACCAGCACGTTCGGGACTCAGAGTGAACTTGTCATTGATTCTGTCTCAGTGGTTCCAACTAAGATAAGTCTTCCAAAAGAACTCCTTGAAAAATGTTGGAGAATGAGACCCATTGATGAATCCGCGGGTAACTGTTGTAGGTCTTCTCTTACGAACTTCCAATGAGGTTATTTAAGAGGAAACCTACGACAATGTTGGTGAATGAGGTCCAATGTCCCCCAGCTTAGGATCTGAGTTGTTTGCTGAACCGTGTTTGCCTGCTGTGTTTGCCCCCCCCCCCCCGCAGAGGACCAGCTGCCCTCAGGCTTCCCCACCATAGACATGGGTCCTCAGCTGAAGGTGGTAGAACGCTCTCGGACCGCCACCATGCTGTGTGCTGCCAGCGGCAACCCAGACCCAGAAATCACTTGGTTCAAGGATTTCCTTCCCGTCAACACGTCCAATAACAATGGACGAATCAAACAACTACGCTCAGGTAACCAATGGGATTATACCCCTGCACCCCCCCCCCCCCCCGCCCATCCCTCTAATCCTGTTTTTACTTTTATTTTCTCTCTCTCCCACTACTTTTGGCTTCTACCCCCTTACCCTCTCTCTCTCTCTCTCTCTCTCTCTCTCTCTCTCTCTCTCCCGTTTCTCCTGTTCCTCCATCCCTCCTTCCCGTTGTCTCTTCCTACTCCTACGGTGCATTTGTTTTTCTCACCCTCCACCTTGCCGCTCCTCCTCCTTTCTGCCGTGGTAACTGGCTGTACTCTTCAACTGCCCCTCCTCTCAGTATGAGTTGACTGTGTGTGGTTTCCAACCTCCTAGAAACTCCCAAGGCCTTCCACTGAATCCAACGCTTCCTGACTCTCCCTTTCTACCCTCTCTCTCTCTCTCTCTCTCTCTCTCTCTCTCTCTCTCTCTCTCTCTCTCTCTCTCTCCCTCTCTCTCTCTCTCCCTCCCTCTCTGCTTTACTTACCAAACTCCCCCAAGGTCTTCCTATGCAAATCACCATCATAGGCAGTTTACCTTTTTTAACTCCGTCCGGACTTCCTGTAACCATAGTGAAGACACGGTCTCCTGCGTTCCCTACACCTCTTCATTTATATTTCATAAGAACATCTTCTTGGATAGTGTTACATTCGCAGCGTCTAATAAGACACGGTAAATTCAGATGATGGTGAAATACTGTAGGAACAGCCTCCCCAGAGTAGCTCACTGCTGTGACTAAATGATTGAATGGCTGTTTTCCTGGATTCCTGGAGTCTTAAAACGCACTCGCTGGCATTCAGAAAACACAGAAACACAAGACGGATTCTGTTGAATTCAAAGGAAAAGCTAAATTTACCGTAGCGCGGGTGGGAGATTCAGCACAATCATCTGGGCCACGTGCAGCGCAGTACAGCCACAGTAGTGTGTGAAACGGCTCCGTGGCGCAGCTGAGACCCTCCTTCCTCGACCTTTTTCTGCTTCCTCTTTGCGGGGCCGTCTCTGGACCCGCAATGCCGCCTTTGTGATTGGACACCAAACCCCTAGCTTCTCTGTTATTGGACAACATCCTCCCAAGCTTCTCTTCCCGTTTCTATCTCTGGCTCGACCCTCAACACTACCTTAACAAGTCCTATTAGAAACCTTTTTATTTATTTATTATTCTTTTTCTTTCTTTCTTTTTTACACTTTTCAAAGTCAATAAGAAGTAAGCTATTGCTACAAATCCGAGTGTCATCACAAATACTTTGGGCACCCTTACTTACAATTCATTATGATGATCTGTTAATACAATTTTCATTCAATCAATCACAGTGCAGATTGATTGATTGAATGAAAGTTTTATTAACAGATTGCAGAATGGGTACAATACAGTACCTACGGCTCAATAATACACACAATTGTTAAGGGGATGCAGACCAGAGAAAGACTTTCGTCTTGTTTACATCAGGGTCCCCCATTTTCAATTCATAATGAATTGTAAGTAAGGGTGCAACTTGCTCCGTGCAATCCATTCTTTGTGGATCTAGCCCTTTGTGTTTTTCAGGCGTGTTCTTCTATGAGTAGTTACACAAATACATCCAAATGTTATATCCTTGACTTTTACAACTCTATATAATCAATACCCTTGATCTCTTCGGAGTTCCACTGCTCTTGGTGTTTCTACTAAGTCAACTCCTCTGTGTCCGATTGTAATGCCATGTCTATGCTGTTTCTTTTCTCTCTGTATCTGTTTTAACCACAGAGTCCTTTGGTAAGTGCTTCAGTTCCGAGGCCCAAAACCCTCACTCTATCTCTCTCTCTCTCTCTCTCTCTCTCTCTCTCTCTCTCTCTATATATCTATATATATATATATATACTGTATACACACTAATGTTGCTACTGCTGCTGATCACCTTCACAATACTGATGTGTTATTAAAATGCATGGCATGCATTTTACTAACAAGTCACACTGTGGCCACTCACAGATACTACAGAAAACACACACACACACATACACAAATAAATGCACATACACTAACTAAAGTGCTACACACATATGGAGATGTGCACACACACACACACACACACACACACACACACACACACGTGCACATGCTTCTATGTCACCCTAGAGCTAGTGTGCTCACCCTCACCTGTGTACCCGCAACTCTCCACACCCACAGAACGAATATAACTTTCTCCTCACTTTCACCTATTTACTCCTCCGCTCTCTCACTTATTCAATCACTCACTTAATCTGTCTTTCCTTCCTTCACTTACTCACTCACTCACTCTCTCACGTCCGCACTTCCCTCTGCTGTATAGGGTTACAGTAGCAGTCAATAAGCCATCAACTCCAGATGGCTGTCGGCACATAGGCCTCTGTTAGAAGATCAATGGCTACGAGTTTCAAGGCTTCATAGCCTGCATATTTCTCTGTATTTAAGATGTCCATGAACATTTTATCATTATTCATTTTCTTTTGCAGGTTTATTATTATTATTATTAGTAGTAGTAGTAGTAGTAGTAGTAGTAGTAGTAGTAGTAGTAGTAGTAGTAGTAGTAGTAGTAGTTAGTAGTAGTAGTAGTAGTAGTAGTAGTAGTAGTAGTAGTAGTAGTAGTAATTTAGTCTTCGCTGCCCCACTCAGGTGTACAGGGCGAAGCACTTGTGCCCCTGAGATAACGTTACCTGCTGAAAATGCAGAAGGGTTCTCTGATGTTTATTTCACCAGTAGTAGTAGTAGTAGTAGTAGTAGTAGTAGTAGTAGTAGTAGTAGTAGTAGTAGTAGTATAGTAGTAGTATAGTAGTAGTAGTAGTAGTATAGTAGTAGTAGTAGTAGTAGTAGTAGTAGTAGTAGTAGTAGTAGTAGTAGTAGTAGTAGTAGTAGTAGTAGTAATAGTAGTAGTAGTGGTAGTAATAGTAGTAATAGTAATAGTAGTAGTAGTAGTAATAGTAATAGTAATAGTAGTATTAGTGGTAGTAACTAATAGTAGTAGTAGTGGTAGTAACTAGGGGTGCACCAATATATCGGTCGGGTATCTGTGATAAGTGCCTTGTTGACTGCCATCGGCCTTTTGGCCGATAAGCTCAAATGTGCCGATGGCAGTAGCCGATAAATATCCATCAATTTGTGTCGCGTCAATCTGGCCCACATGTTAAAACTTTGAAAAAGCGACATGCACAACGCCGCCCCCACACACACGCTACTGCATCAAAGTTACTACTTATGATTAACAAAGGCATTCGTTTTGTGGCATTAACGTTATATAGTTACACGTTCAATAGCATCAGCGTATTTACCGGACCATAACAACGTCCGAGGACGGCCTAGTCCTAGATAGATAGCAAGCATTGCTCATTCATATCTCAGCCCGTGCTGAGTTGTGCCCATTCTGCGGTCTGTTAATAAAGTTTTCAATCAGACAGATGTATGGAAAGGCTTTTATTATAACTTTCGTTGCAGTAAAATCATTATGCCTCGTTTAGTCATCCTGCGGAGCGCTGGTAATCTACTCGTCGGCCGTGGGGAGCTAACGTTAGTAGCTTTGTTGTTAGCTCTCGTCAAAATCAATGGCGGACATAGCGGAAGTAAAAAACGAATACGCGCTTGCCGATTGGTGGTAAGAACAGCAGGAGGCGGGTGCAAGCGGTGTGACGTAATTGGCAGAATCGACTGTCAATCAAAATTGTTCCGTTGCATTGCTTTGGTTGAGAGCAGAGTCATAGAGAGAGTGCACCATGGCATGGTGGAATTAATACCATAAACATATTTCTTGATGTTTCCTTTTTTTAAGTAAGTAAAGAGGCCTATGTTCATATCGGTGAGCACAATTTGTAACACAAAAAAAGAGACGTGTAGCCTATTTATTTATTTAATATTTTATTTATTCATTTTATTATTATTATTTTATTTGTTGCCATGGCTAAAATAATAGTCAAGCATAGGGCTAAAACATTTTCATAAACAATAATGTAATTTTTTGTTATATGGTTATGGTGGGAGCTTTTCTATGCATTTGTCTGATTGATTGATTGAGAACTTGATTGGCAGATTGCAGAATGGGTACAATACAGTACAGCACAGTGGACTGGAGGATGAAGACCAGAAAAAGACTTTCGGCTTTTTTACATAAGGGTCCTCCATTTTCAATTCATCAAAACATTTAGAGACATACAAATATACAGTAGTTTCAACAAAAAAAAAATATATATACCGGTATACATTTTTTATTTTTAAATTTTTTTGCCACAAATATCGGTATCGGTATCAGCCGATTGTGTTAGTTGAACAATCGGTATCGGTGGCACATTTTCATATCGGTGCATCCCTAGTAGTAACTAATAGTAGTAGTAGTGGTAGTAATAGTAGTAATAGTATAGTAGTAGTAGTAGTAATAGTAATAGTAGTAGTAGTGGTAGTAACTAATAGTAGTAGTAGTAGTAGTAGTAGTAGTAGTAGTAGTAGTAGTAGTAGTAGTAGTAGTAGTAGTAGTAGTAGTAGTAGTAGTAGTAGTAGTAGTAGTAGTAGTAGTAGCAGCAGCAGCAGCAGTAATAATACTTCTAGTAGTAGTAGTAGTAGTAGTAGTAGTAGTAGTAGTAGTAGTAGTAGTAGTAGTAGTAATAGTAGTAGTAGTGGTAGTAATAGTAGTAGTAGTAGTAGTAGTAGTAGTAATAGTAGTAGTAGTAGTAGTAGTAGTAATAGTAGTAGTAGTAGTAGTAGTAGTAGTAGTAGTAGTAGTAATAGTAGTAGTAGTGGTAGTAATAGTAGTAGTAGTAGTAGTAGTAGTAGTAGTAGTAGTAGTAGTAGTAATAGTAGTAGTAGTAGTAGTAGTAGTAGTAGTAGTAGTAATAGTAGTAGTAGTGGTAGTAATAGTAGTAGTAGTAGTAGTAGTAATAGTAATAGTAGTAGTAGTGGTATTGAGAACTATTGAGAACAGCTTCTATTGATACAGCATTCTGTAGTAAACAAGCTACAGAACCAGTGGCAGACATGTAGACCCCACCCACCTCGCACAGCCCCACCCACCCCTGCTGCAAGTCAATGGAGTCAAATCAATAACCTCCTTATAATCTCTTTATAGCTGTCACTGTCTGTCTATCTATCTATCTATCTATCTATCTATCTATCTATCTATCTATCTATCTATCTATCTATCTATCTATCTATCTATCTATCTATCTATCTATCTATCTATCTATCTATCTATCTTATCTATATATCTATCTATCTTGTTTCTTTTTTTGCCTTCCTCTCTCTCTCTTACACTGCATCTCTCTTTATCTCTATCTCTCTTTATCTCTATCTCTTTCTGTCTATCTATCTCTACCCTTCTTTCTTTCTATTGACCTGGTTTGTCGAAAGTCTCTTTCTCTAATTTGATTCTTCTCCTTTCCAAATCCCCCTCCGTGCCCCCCTCTCCTTCTGTGGTACTAACAATCTCTTCTTCTTCTATCTCTCTAATCTCGTGCATTCATTGCCCACTCAGGTGGCACGCCCATACGAGGTAAGACCGCTGGGAGGACCAACACAACACAGTGGCCTGATTCCTGTTCAACCCCTGGCTCCTACCCTTCTCATAGAGCTGAAAAGCTTCGATCGGTTTCATCAATGTGGAATTTGTCCAGACTCATTGTTAGGGAGGCCCTTCCAGGTCAGAGGTCCTCAGTCGGCTGATTGATTACCTAATTGACGAACCTGTAAAAAACGAACCTGCAAATGAATATATATTCATATAGAAGGACCTCTTCACGTATAAATCTGGTGCTTATTAAAGACCAAAGCACATGTGATGTCAGAGAGGTTCTATTCATGTTCTATGAAAGAACTCATTCACTATGAAAATAAAAAAGCATAAAAACTGACTGATAATAAACAAATAAGCTGTGGCCGCTGTGGAATGTTTGTGGACCAACTGACCACCCAACCAACAGACTGTTAGCTGGTCGCAGTCCTATCACAGCTGTAGCCTGAGACTCTGCCATATTGGTTGCACTTATCCAGTTGCTCTAGATCTGTGAGGAGCGTATGACTGGAGGGACCAGAGGGGGAATTGGAATTGAGCCAACAATTCATTATACAGTAACTTCTTATCACCTCCTCTCTTCATCCCCTCATCTCTCCATCCCTCTATTCCTCCATCCCTCCATCTCAACCCCACAACATTAACAGCTGTAACACTTCAGTAATCCATTGCTTACTTGCCAAATTTTTATCTCTCATTTGCATTCCCGCTCCATAATTTCAGCGACAATCCGCTTTGTACAACGTCTGCTCGTCCATTCATTCGTTTGACGTGTTGTGTTCACGACTTGGGTTGAGGTGACATAGCATATAGTTAGTTACTTTCCCCCCTTTTTATCTTATGTTAAATCTCTTTTTTGTGGACCTGAGTTTGTTTCCCCCCCACCCCCTCCTGCCTTGTCTATTATTTTACCAATCAAACGTCCCAGTTTTGTTTTCCCTCCCAGCTGTTCTGCACTCAGCCTGAAAAGTCCAGATGGTAAAGACAGACAAACACACATACATACATACATAAACACACACACACACACACACACACACACACACACACACACACACATATATATACTGTACACACACACATATATACACACACACACATACACTCACCAATACACATACATAGAGACAAACACACATAGGTAGACACACACATACACACTTAGGCTCTTGCGTTCTTGTTTTTCGCTCAGGCTCTTGCGTTCTTGTTTTTCACCTCTCAAATTCCTCAATTCCTGTCTCTTTTCCTCTCCCATTGCCGACAAAAAGCCCCAAACAACCACTTTTTTAATAAAGTTTTTTCATGGGCGCTTTTTTGCCTTATCACCCCATCTATCTAAATCTTTTGATGACTTTTTTGACAGTTTTTCTATTTTCAGGGAGCGAGAAAGCACCGGCCCTTTCCCAAGGCTTTGCGTATGTCGTTATTTTTTGTATCAGTTGGCCTTGATGGATCACACTCCTGATCCCACTGGTGGATTCATTGGGGAGGGGGTATCATATTGCCATGGCAATAGCTCAGTAACATTGTATCCTTGAAAATGACTTAAATAATGAATAAACAAAAAATAAGTAATTATGAATTTTGCTCTCTAATACAGATGCCTTTCAGTTTTCAGTGAAGAGTTTGTAAAATATTGTATTGTGGATTTCTCTACATTTTGGGGTGGTTGGTTTAATCATGTCTTGCATGAAGAACATGTTCAGTTTTTTTGTTCTAACAATGCATTTTCTTTTTTACTTTTTCTTTTGTTTTTTTCTTAACATTTTCAAAAGGCAACCTGCCTTTGTTTTGGGTGCATTTTTGCTGACAGTGGTAGAAACCCCCATAGAGCTGGCTCCCCTTTTCAGCCCAGTGTTCCTCATGCACTATTCAGCTTGTTTTGCTGAAACTCTCTCAGTTGATCCAGATTCATTTCTCCTTTTATACAGTGCTTTCCATCTCTGTGTTGAATCATGTACAACATAATGCACAATTAACAGATGGCTTGTATACTTTTTTTGATTGCTCTGTCTCCGTTTCTATCTATCTATCTATCTATCTATCTATCTATCTATCTATCTATCTATCTATCTATCTATCTATCTATCTATCTATCTATCTATCTATCTATCTATCTATCTATCTATCTATCTATCTATCTATCTATCTATCTATCTATCTATCTATCTATCTATCTATCTGTCTATCTATCTATCTATCTATCTGTCTATCTGTCTATCTATCTGTCTATCTGTCCCTATCCATCCCTCTCTCCATCCAGGTGCCCTCCAGATTGAGCAGAGCGAGGAGTCCGACCAGGGGAAGTATGAGTGTGTTGCCACTAACAGTGATGGAACACGCTACTCAACCCCAGCTAACCTGTATGTCAGAGGTAAGAGGAATATAAAGGTAGATATGTAGTGTGCTCAACCCCAGCTAACATGTAATATCAGATTAAATATGATATAATGGTAGATATGTAGTGTGCTCAACCCCAGCTAACATGTAATATCAGATTAAATATGATATAATGGTAGATATGTAGTGTACTCAACCCCAGCTAACATGTAATATCAGAGTAAAGATGATATAAAGGTAGATATGTAGTCTACTCAACCCCAGCTAACATGTAATATCAGAGTAAAGATGATATAAAGGTAGATATGTAGTCTACTCAACCCCAGCTAACATGTAATATCAGAGTAAAGATGATATAAAGGTAGATATGTAGTCTACTCAACCCCAGCTAACATGTAATATCAGAGTAAAGATGATATAAAGGTAGATATGTAGTCTACTCAACCCCAGCTAACATGTAATATCAGAGTAAAGATGATATAAAGGTAGATATGTAGTCTACTCAACCCCAGCTAACATGTAATATCAGAGTAAAGATGATATAAAGGTAGATATGTAGTCTACTCAACCCCAGCTAACATGTAATATCAGAGTAAAGATGATATAAAGGTAGATATGTAGTCTACTCAACCCCAGCTAACATGTAATATCAGAGTAAAGATGATATAAAGGTAGATATGTAGTCTACTCAACCCCAGCTAACATGTAATATCAGAGTAAAGATGATATAAAGGTAGATATGTAGTCTACTCAACCCCAGCTAACATGTAATATCAGAGTAAAGATGATATAAAGGTAGATATGTAGTCTACTCAACCCCAGCTAACATGTAATATCAGAGTAAAGATGATATAAAGGTAGATATGTAGTCTACTCAACCCCAGCTAACATGTAATATCAGAGTAAAGATGATATAAAGGTAGATATGTAGTCTACTCAACCCCAGCTAACATGTAATATCAGAGTAAAGATGATATAAAGGTAGATATGTAGTCTACTCAACCCCAGCTAACATGTAATATCAGAGTAAAGATGATATAAAGGTAGATATGTAGTCTACTCAACCCCAGCTAACATGTAATATCAGAGTAAAGATGATATAAAGGTAGATATGTAGTCTACTCAACCCCAGCTAACATGTAATATCAGAGTAAAGATGATATAAAGGTAGATATGTAGTCTACTCAACCCCAGCTAACATGTAATATCAGAGTAAAGATGATATAAAGGTAGATATGTAGTCTACTCAACCCCAGCTAACATGTAATATCAGAGTAAAGTTGATATAAAGGTAGATATGTAGTCTACTCAACCCCAGCTAACATGTATAATATCAGAGTAAAGATGATATAAAGGTAGATGTGTAGTCTACTCAACCCCAGCTAAATGTACCAGTATGTCAGAGGTAAGGAGTGTAACGTTAGCTATGAATGTAGATTTGTTGCAAAAAGAAAAATACAGGTATGTAGGAAATATTTCACTCACAGAAAATTCTCACACACCCATGCCCTGTGAATTAATTTACATTTTGTCCCCCCTCCGACCTCGTATTCAGAGCACGGTGTGTGAATATTCTCTGTGAAAGTGAAAATCCCAGCATCAAAGTTCCCACGTCTTCTACAAGCTCACATCAAGTCTACAGGACATAACAACCCACCTGGCAACACACGGCATGTAGTATGTTTTAGAACAAGGTCGGAGGTAAAGGGAGACCGAAGGCACCGCTTGGGTAACATGCTCTCTGATGATGTTTATCTGAGCCTTTGGTATAGAGACAGAGAAGTACAAGTGAACTGAAATGTGTACACTGAATGTACGTTCTTCATATTAATGTGATGCGGTGCGATTACGCCTCCTGCAATCGAACAGGGTGAGACCTCTGCATGGCGAACCCAGACAGTAGCAGGCCGTAGAGGCAGGACAGGTCCAAAATGAGAGATGTCTTGGTATCAGTTGGGCGGGGGGGGGGGGCTGTTCACCGGGGCTATTAATCCCTGTGCCCTCCTCCCTTAGCCTTTAGACCTCTGAGGGAAACCAAATCATTGTCTTGTTACAACTTGTGTTTCTCTCCAAATCTGGCAGGCAGTTCACCCCCTCAGGGTTTCCCCTCTCTGCTTCCACTCAAACACCACACACACACACACACACACACACACACACACACACACACACACACACACACACACACGCACACATGCACATGCACACACACACACACACACACGCACACGCACATGCACACTTTCCCACCAACTCTTTCAGACAGTTTGGTTCCCTGGGCCCTTTGCTCTGTTGCCTGCCCAGCTAAGAAGGAGCTTAAACAGTGTAGCATGCTTTTCTGACAATAATATAGCTTCTAGGGTTAAGAAAGACACACACGTCCATGCACGCGCGCGCACACACACTCAGTCACACACACACACGTGCACGCACGCACACACACACGCACACGCACACACACACACACACACACACAGTCAGTGATGTGAGTCTAACATAGCTTCCAGGGCCACAGTACAATCTTGTATTGTTGCTCAGTGTTTGACAGGCAGCCTATAGAGATGGCCAGCGGTGGAGCCCTCTATCCAACACACTGACACTGGCCTTCTCTCTTTCTTTCCTCTCTCTCCTCTCCTTCTCTCTCTCCCTCGCTCTCTCTCTCTCTCTCTCTCTCTCGCTCTATCTCTCCTCTCCTTCTCTCTCTCTCTCTCTCTCTTTCTCCCTCACTATGTTTCTTTCTATACCTCCTACTCTGTCCCTCTCTTTGTCTCTCCCCCTCTCTCTGTATCTCACCCTGTCCTCCTCCTTTCTCCTCCTCCTCCTACTCCTCCTTCTCCTGTCTCCTCTCTTCTCCTCCTCCTCCTCTCTCCTCCTCCTCCTCCCCTCTCCTCCTCCTCCTCTTTCCTCTCTCCTCCTACTCCGCCTCCTCCTTTCTCCTCCTCCTCTCTCCTCCTTTCTCCTCCTCCTCTCTCCTCCCTCCTCCTCCTCCTTCTCATCCTCCTCCTCTCTCCTCCTCCTCTCTTCTCTCCTACACCTCCTCTCTCATCCTCCTCCTCCTACTCCTCCCCTCTCCTCCTCCTCCTTCTCATCGTCCTCTCTCCTCCTACTCCTCCTCCTACTCCTCCCCTCTCCTCCTCCTCCTTCTCCTCTCCTCCTCCTCTCTCCTCTCTCCTTCTCCTCTCTCCTCCTCTCCTGCTGCACTCGCCTCCAGAGCTGCGAGAAGGTTGGTAACACCGGCGTGGCTTTTCCACCTTTTTTTCCTCCTCTCTTTTTTTACGAGCATCTCTCTCCTTCCATAAATCTGCCATTTGTGTTTGTGTGACTGCTGATTCACGTTGCAGTTTGAAGCCTTGAACCTGCCTTTATGCGGCTTTAGCACTTTTGAGATATTGTAACTTTGTGTACTTTGCATGCATATTTTCTGTGTTTTTTTTGTACAGTGTATCTTTTGTGTTCCCGTTCACAAAATATTCAATTGCGCGCACCTTAAAAACATCATGGTGTCATCATCAAAAAACACACTTCTCTCTTTATTTATTTCTCTCTTTCTTTCTCTCTCTCTCTCGTTCTAATACACACATACACAAACACACTACCCCTCTCGCTCTCTCTATCTCTCTCTACACAATACCTTCAACTTGTACACACACAAAGCCTTCTCAGAAATCCAGATATCTTTGCACATCATATCTATAATTCCAGAAATCTCTGTACATCGTATCTATAATTCATATCATTTACATCAATGCTCCACTTGTTTTGTCTACTCTCCTGTATAAATACTTTGTTAGCTCACCATTCTTTAGAGATAGGCTATAGGGCCTATATATTATGATGAATTTAAAATGGGGGACCCTGATGTAAACAAGACGAAAGTCTTTCTCCGGTCTGCATCCCCTTAACAATTGTATGTATTGAGCTGTACTGTACTGTACCCATTCTGCAATCTCTTAATAAAGTCTTCAATCAATCAATCAAAGGCCCATTGCTGTAACCTAGGACTCTCCATGTTGCAACATGTCATCCTGTCAGTCAACTCTATCCCTAATCAAAGACTCTGTTGTCAGCCTCGGTGAATAATCTGGTCAAATTATTCCACACCGATGAATAAAATATGTTGGCATCACGTGCACAGTGGAAACACCTCAGCAGGCCAAGTTGCAAGGCTGTGAGAATGAATCCATTCCATCCTGCTCACACAAAACCCTGGCCATAACCGTATCCACACTGTATAATCTATGATGTTTCATACATCGCCGCACACATACGTAATCCTCTCCCCTCCTCCTCCTCCCGCCGTCCCCGGCTCTCCCAGTGCGTCGAGTCCCCCCGCGGTTCTCCATCCCTCCGGCCGACAGCGAGATCATGCCCGGGGGGAACATCAACATCACGTGCGTGGCGGTGGGCTCGCCCATGCCCTACGTCAAGTGGATGCTCGGGGCGGAAGACCTGACGCCCGAGGACGACATGCCCATCGGCCGGAACGTGCTGGAGCTGACCGACGTGCGCCAGTCCAACAATTACACCTGCGTTGCCATGTCGACTCTGGGCGTGATCGAGGCGGTGGCGCAGATTACCGTGAAAGGTTGGTTGCCGCCTGATTGCCTTCAGATGTTAGTTATTGCTTTAGTGGGAGAGAAAAGGCACCACATTCTTTATAGACGGTTTTCGAAGTGACAAATAATAACTTTCTAAAAAGACCCAAGTTTATTTCCTGTTGTAATGTTTGCTGATGTAATAACTGACAGGAAATACACTTGGGTCCAAACTGTTCCCTAGCAACAGAATGCCAGTGAAACCATCTATAGAATAAGAGCGTTCCATTATAAGTCAGATGTCTGTCTCCTTTTCTCCAGGGATAAGTACTTGGTGGGCAGCTCACAGAAGGAGAATTTCCATTAGTCTATATAAAGATAAACTCAATCTCTCTCTCTCTCTCTCTCTCTCCTCTCTCTCTCTCTCTCTCTCTCTCTCTCTCTCTCTCTCTCTCTCTCTCTCTCTCTCTATCTCTCTCTCTCTCTCTCTCTCTCTCTCTCTCTCTCTCTCTCTCTCTCTCTCTCTCGCTCTCTCTCTCTCTCTCTCTCTCTCTCTCTCTCTCTCTCTCTCTCTCTCTCTCTCTCTCTTTCTCTCTAACAATGGCCTCATAAATGTCTGCAACAATATGACTCACGTAATGCATTGCTACTTGCGGTCTGTAAATCATGTGTTTTGTAAGATTTGTAAACATCCTTACTGTATTGTGTGTGTGTGTGTGTGTGTGTGTGTGTGTGTGTGTGTGTGTGTGTGTGTGTGTGTGTGTGTGTGTGTGTGTGTGTGTGTGTGTGTGTGTGTGTGTGTGTGTGTGTGTGTGTGTGTGTGTGTGTGTGTGTGTGTGTGTGTGTGTGTGTGTGTGTGTGTGTGTGTGTGTGTGTGTGTGTGTGTGTGTGTGTGTGTGTGTGTGTGTGTTGTGTGTGTTGTGTGTGTTTGTGTGTGTGTCCAGCCCTGCCCAAGGCTCCAGGCACCCCGGTGGTGACAGAGAGAACTGCAACCAGCATCACACTTACCTGGGATTCTGGCAACCCAGAGCCTGTCTCCTACTACATGATACAGGTGGGTTCCACACACATGCAGTACAACCCAGAGCCTGTCTCCTACTACATGATACAGGTGGGTTCCACACACATGCAGTACAACCCAGAGCCTGTCTCCTACTACATGATACAGGTGGGTTCCACACACATGCAGTACAACCCAGAGCCTGTCTCCTACTACATGATACAGGTGGGTTCCACACACATGCACACAGTAGGGGAGGGAGAAATAATTAATTCATGTAATAATCGCGATTCTAGCTTTTGTGATTCTGCATCGATATGCAACATTAGATAGTCGATTTTCTAAGTCCAGTTTTCTGAGTTTTGAGTGTTATTTATTATATAAATTGAGTGTGCTAATTTAAACCCTCTAACACTAACCTTAGGTAACTGTAAGTAAATTGTGAAGGTAAGCTAATTCTATTGAAATGTATCAACAAAATATTACAAGGTGAACTGGTGTGGGGAAATAATATAATAATAATAATTATATATAATAATATAATATAATAATAATAATAATAATAATAATAATAATAATAATAATAATAATAATAATAATAATAATAATAATAATAATAATAATAATAATAATAATAATAATAATAACAAGAATTATTATTAATAATAATTGTATTAATAATTGTATTACAATACACATAATAATACTACTAATAAATTAAAGTGCATTGAATGAGATGGAAACAAAATGATGATGCTTTGTGACTCGAAGTGATAATCATATTATTCGAATTCCTCTAAATTTCACTTTGTGTTGTATTTGAATATGAAGGAGTAGTCTGTTCCATCCACTCCTTCATTCTCTCACCATTCTCATCCAATCTTCTCCCTTTCTTTCTTTCTTTCTTTCTTTCTCTTTCTTTCTTTCTTTTTTTCTTTCTTTCTTTCTTTCTTTCTTTCTTCTTCTTTCTTTCTTTCTTTCTTTCTTTCTTTCTTTCTTTCTTTCTTTCTTTCTTTCTTTCTTCTTCTTTGCAGCACCGCGCTAAAGGTTCAGAGGACCCATACAAGGAGATTGACGGCATTGCCACGACGCGCTACAGTGTGGGTGGTCTGAGCCCGTACTCCCACTACGACTTCAGAGTGGCAGCCATCAACACCATTGGCCAGGGTCCATCCAGCGAGGTGGTGGAGGCCCGGACCGCAGAGCAGGCCCCCTCCTCTCCCCCCCGACAGGTCAGAGAGAAATCCTGTTTCTCCAGTTTAGTTTAGTTTAGTTTAGTTCATCTTATTATGACTATTTTGTGTAATTGAGTTGATTTGAGTCAAGTATAATTTAGCTTAGCTTAGTTTAGCTTAATACATTTAGTTTAGTTTGCTTTAGTATAGCTCATATCACACATGGATAATCAATTTTAATTTCAATGAAAGTTTTAATAACGGCGATATTGTGAATCGTATTGCAATCGCAATATCTGTCAAAAGCCATCGTTTGATTTCCCACGACTACAGTGATTTGATAACTCAACAATCTCAAAAAGCACGTGTTAAGATAACACAGGATGCCGTTAACTAAACACACGCAGGTGTGTTAAAAATTACACAAACTGTGTTGTTGTTATTACCACATGGTGTTCTGCTTCTCAACACACTAGTAACATAATCTGTGTGTAATAGATATTATGTAATAATATTATCTGTTAACACACCTGTGTTATTTTAACACTTTGAACGAGTTGAAAAGTGAGGCTGGTCGCTCTCCAGTGTGAAGGACCCACTGAAGAGTCTGTTCTTCATCAGACATGTGTTGGTCTTCCGGTACATTG
>NC_140171.1:42513628-42531128 GCF_963971535.1 Notolepis coatsorum
CCCCCCCCCCCCCCCCCATGCCTGTCTCTGGATCGTTTGCCCCCGCTAACAACGGCTTCCTGTGACCCTCTACTAATGACCTCACAGCATCTTAAACTAACAGCAAGTCGCTTCGTCCGGCCAGTAAGCCTATCGCGTCTGTCCGAGAACCAGTCTTGCCGCTGCATTCTAAGGACTATAGGCAACAGGGATAACCTTCCAATCCTGAGAATCTCTCCTGCTTTTTCCTCACAACTATAAGACCCGCCAACATCCACAAATAACCCCCTACTTTTCCCTTGTGCTTTTTCTGCTTCTTACCAGCAACCGTTTTTCTTCCTACAACCCTCTTTTATCCTCTTTTTACCAACATATTTTCCCCACATTTTTCCCCCTGTGACTATCTTCTTTTTGACAGAAAAGGGAGGTTGGACGACCCCCTCTAAAGACCCTGCTGTGATCTCCCCTGCAGTAGAATAGTACACCCTGTTAACAATTGACCATATTATATATATATATAATTATCAGTGTTCGTGGGTGGGAAGCCGGTGGGGTATGAGTCCTGGTCGTTGCAGCAGTGACTCTTACTGGTCGGCAGGGTCTGTGGGAGATAACGTGAACCTCTGCGCACGTTACGCTCTCCCAGTGAAACTCCTAGCTTGTCAGGTGAAAAGAAGCGGCTGCCGACTCCACGTATATCGGAGGAAGCATGTGGTAGTCTACACCCTCCCCAGACCGACAGTAGAGCAGCATGTGGTAGTCTACACCCTCCCCAGACCGACAGTAGAGCAGCATGTGTTAGTCTACACCCTCCCCAGACCGACAGTAGGGCAGCATGTGGTGGTCTACACCCTCCCCAGACTGACAGTAAAGCAGCATGTGGTAGTCTGCACCCTCCCCAGACCGACAGTAGGGTAGCATGTCATAGTCTACACCCTCCCCAGACCGACAGTAGGGCAGCATGTGGTAGTCTACACCCTCCCCAGACCGACAGTAGGGCAGCATGTGGTAGTCTAAACCCTCCCCAGACCGACAGTAAAGCAGCATGTGGTAGTCTACACCCTCCTCCCAGACCGACAGTAGGGCAGCATGTGGTAGTCTACACCCTCCCCAGACCGACAGTAGGGCAGCATGTGGTAGTCTACACCCTCCCCAGACCGACAGTAGGGCAGCATGTGGTAGTCTACACCCTCCCCAGACCGACAGTAGGGCAGCACATCGACCAGGAAAGGAATTGGCATAATGACAAAATTGGGGGATGGGAGAAAAGGAGAAAAGGCAAAAAAAAGAAATGTGCTTTTTGTGTTTCCAGCCTTCTTGTTTAGAGTGTTTACCTACAGGTCAATCAGATAGCTACTGTAGAGGTGGCTTGAGGTTTTTCTCATATGACTTTCTTGTGGGGAAGTGTAGCTCTTGGCAGCAGGTTTTTTTTCCCTCTGCCTGCTTGTTTGTGTAGAAGGCCCTGGGCCGTAAATCCCTTTTTATTTGTCATTCTTATCTTTCTTTGCATTCACTTCTTATTCTCCACTGCTTTTTTCTTCCATGTTTTTCCTCCAGTGCTGCCATTTTTTACCCCGCCAGGGCAGCTTTTAGACCTTTTATGAGGGTTGTATTTTAAAAAAAGAAAAGAAATTTTTATCTTTTACATCTTCCAAACATTTTTATCTGCCCCCAATTTTTTATATATATATATATATATATATATATATATATATATATATATATATATATATATATATATATATATAACACAAACTTCCTGCCTAGCTAAAGAGAGACAACTCGCCCCCGGAGATATTATCAGTCGCCATCGTCTGTGACCCTTGACCTCTGTCCCACGATGCATTTCTAGTTCCCAGCGGGCCTCCGCGGGGCGTAGAAGCGGAGGCAGTGAACGCCTCAGCCGTTAGGGTGGCGTGGCGGGCCCCGGCGCCAGAGCGCCAGCATGGGCAGGTCCGAGGCTACCAGGTCCACTATGTGAGGATGAGCTACGGAGAGCCTCAGGGGAAGCCTCTCATCAAGGACATCCTCATGGACGACTACCAGGTGAGGCCGTCTGACCGACCCGTACAGTAATCACACCGTTAGATGATACAGTAGACGCCCTTTGCGTAAAATAGTATTGCATTTGCTTCTGCGATTCTCACGTTATACAGTTATACCACTCTTTTAACCCTTTCACTACCACACTACTAAAGGGTTCAAGTTTCAAGTTTCTTTATTAGTTGTCATACAGAAGTACAGAATACTTTTATATAAAATGCTTCTTTCTGTTTTGCTCCAGAGATTGTGCTAGATAAAAATAGATAAGTATAAAATAAGTATAGTGAGTATAAAATAGAAGTCAAGTACGTAGACAAAAGTGTTCAATTGGCACGACTAAATTGGGATGGGAGAAAAAACAGAAAAAGAAGGAGAAAAAGTGGATAAAAAAAAAGTACTATACTTGTAGTATTGCAGCGTATTTGCTTCTGTACCAAAACATTTGCATATCATGATTTAAGTATGACATGTGCTTTAGCATGGATATGCAAATCGCAGGAGATTAATTTAATATGCCACTTAATATGCCATATTCTGTGTTTCTTTTTCTCTCTGACATTCCGTGTCTCAGTGGGAATACGGTGATTCAGCTCAATATGTGAGTAAACCTACTTTTTAAACCAATTCTTTCATAACAATGGAGCATTGAAAGATAGATGAGTCATATTTATGATATTGCAGCTTCCAACTCTCACAGGACTGGAAGTCGAGTGTTAAAACCCTGTAGGAGGCGACTCTTTCATGTCTCCTTTCTGTGTTGTTTTTTTAATAATGGGCCACTGAAAGACATTTGGCTGAGATGACTCATAATGTGAGTCATCTATGTATCTTTCTTTGCTCTGTTATTAAAAGATACCGATATTATTCATGGACCCCAGAGGAACCCACAAGATCATGTGTGGTTTATTTAGTACAGGCATCGCTCAGTAGCAGAGGAATGGCAGATTACAAATCTGCACACAACAACACTCTTAACTTACCATCTTTAGATATTAAAATGTGAGAACATCGTTCCTCTGGAAACTTAAACCGGAGCTGTGTGGTTGTTCGTCGGAGGTACTCGACTGTGAATTATTTTGAGAGGGTTCCAAGCGGCTGATCAAGGTTCTGACTTCCCATTAATGACTAATGACTATATTTAGCATGTTAAGGAAAAGCCCCCACAGAATATTTTCTGTTAGAGGTAGAAACTAAATATTTGCTGAAATGTCAAGATGTGCGGCTACACAAGACAAAACCTTATTTTTTTTTCACATACTGGGATTTATCATGAATATATATATTATTATCTTGTTTTTTTTTTTACACACAAAAATCACAAAAATAGGTTTAACAATCATTTCACATGCTAAGTATCGGATTTAAAATTAAACTTGTTCTGAATCCTATGGTACCAAGCATTTGATATAAGTAGTTTTTGAGATACAGCCATTTCTGTATCATACCATATTTAGTCGTTAGTCAACGGTGTGATAAATATATGAATATGCGTGATGTTTTATTTGGTCTTGACAGTTCTCACAGCACATCAATTCTGTGTTTCTAGCTCTAACAAAAAAACATTTTGGTGGGGCTTTCCCTTAACATACTACTGTAAATATAGTTGTTAGTCATTAATGGGGTAAACCCATACAAACGGATACAAAAAAGGAAACTTGCGCTGTAGCCTCAGAACATTTGTGCTCAGCTCAGCTAGTACAAAAGTGATGTAAAGGAAATTATTAAATGAACATTAATGGGTCAGTATTAATCAAGGTTTTGACTTCTGTCAAGAATGTTCCATGGGGTTCTCAAAGAAGTATTGTTGCGCAGGTTCTGTGTAATTGTAATTGTGTAAAAGATCCATTGAATTGATCCCGTATGTGTCTGTAGCTGACCAGGCCTTGTTTGGGTGTGTTCTGCAGGAGGTGGTTCTAGGAGACCTGACAGCCGATACCTCCTACTCTGTGTCAGTGGGGGCGTACACCGCCAAAGGAGACGGGGCGCGGAGCAAACCCCAAAGCGTCTGCACTGCCCTACCACGTAGGTGTCGTCACACACACACACACGCACGCACGCACACACACACACACACACACACACACACACACAGCACGCACACATTGTACAGACCCACACACTTAACACACGCACATACTGTAAACATCTAGTACAGACCCACACATTTAACACGCACACATAAACATGTACAAACACACACATTTAACACACGCATGCATGCTGTAAAATATATTAAATTATCCTAATTTATCTGAACCGAACAATGTAATTTTGTTCTCATCATAAGCAATGATCTGTGAGAATAGATTATTGTTAATGACCCTTAGTGGCCATTAAATCACTGAACGGGCCATAATTTAGTGTCTTGTTCTGTGTTGCTATACGGTAATGACGGAGAAGGAGAGAAAATGAGATTATAAAAGCTTCGCATTAATGTACATGACCACCTTAATAATACAATGCATTATTACTTGAGGCTATCAATAATGTATTTTCTAAATATTCTTATCTATTTCACCCCCACTATTCTCTCTCTCTCTCTCTCTCCTCTCTGTCTCTCTATCTCCCCCTCTCTCTCTCTATCTCCCCCCCTCTCTCTCTCTCTCTCTCTCCCCTCTCTCTCTCTCTCTCTGTCTCTCTATCTCCCCCCCTCTCTCTCTCTCTCTCTCTCTCTCTCTCTCTCTGCTCCTCTCTCTCTCTCTTCCTCTCTTCTCTCTCTCTTTCTCTTCTCTCTGTCTCTCTCTCGTCTCTCTCTATCTCCCCTCTCTCCTGCTCCTCTCTCTCTCTCTCTGTCTCTCTCTCTCTCTCTCTCTCTCTCTCTCTCTCTCTCTCTCTCTCTCTCTCTCTCTCTCTCTCTCTCTCTCTCTCTCTCTCTCTCTCTCTCTCTCTCTGTCTCTCTCTCTCCTCTCTGTCTCTCTCTCTCTGCTCCCTCTCTCTCTCTCTCCCCCAGTGCCAGGGACACCTAAGCTGTTGGTGAGCACCACTGACTCGGGGGCCACTCTGCTGCAGTGGTTCCCTCCTCCCGACCCGGCCACCCCTCTCCTGGGGCTACCGCCTCACCTTCGGCGCGTGGACGTCCTCCCCTTCACGGTGGGGAGTTCCCCACCAAGGAGAACCGCTACGCCGCCAGGACATGCACAAGGGGGGGCGACCTACTTCTTCCGACTCTCCGCCCGCAACACAATGGCCGCAACACAATGGGTACGGAGAAGAGTCCGTGAAGGAGGTGACCACTCCGGAGGACGTCCCCGGCGGATTCCCCGAAGACATTGTCTCCGAGGAGGCCTCGGCCGTCTCCATTCGGCTCGCTTGGAAATCGGTGCCTCTGATCGAGCAAACGGGAAAATCGTGAAGTATCGGGTTCTGTACAAGGATATAAACAGCAGGGGGAACGCCTCGGAGGCGGAGGCGGAAGCCCCGGAGACCAGCGTGTTGCTGCGCGGCCTGAGTGCTGACACGGTGTATGATGTCAGGGTAGTGCGCGTTCACAGGCCCGCCGGCCCCGGGCCGTACAGCCCCGCTGTCCAGTTTAGGACGCAGCCGCTGGCCCAAGGTAGAACACGGGCACATGTACCCACACACACACTGCTCTGGACCCTCACACCATAAGACCCTCATTATGTCCACTGTACATAGTGTACTCTGTAATCGCTGTCCTCAAGCTCAGTATACCCACGTGCACGTGCGCACACGCACGGCAACTCAAACACACACGCACGCACACACACACACACACACACACACGCGGCTGGACAATCTGTTCCAACATCCTAAGTGTCCTTTGTTTGTCATCTTGTCACCCTAGTCTTTAGAGCCTCAGTCCTTATCAAGCCAAGGTAAGAGAGCAGTCACAGTACAGACTCCCCTGACGCATGCAGTCACAGAGCCTGTTGATCATACCAGTACTAGGCTAGCAGGATAAGACGCAGGTAAGACCGTGACCTGAGGAGGACTGGAGGGTTGGACTGTGGAATCATATGAGCTTGTGTTTCTTGTGCTTGTGTCTCAGTGTTTGCCGCCAACTCAAAGTGAAGGCTGCCATGAAGAACTCTGTCCTTCTGTCCTGGGAGATCCGAGACAAGAACCCTACGCAGCCCTTCACTGTGAGTGTGTGTGTGTGTGTGTGTTGTGTGTGTGTGTGTGTGTGTGTGTGTGTGTGTGTGTGTGTGTGTGGTGTGTGTGTGTGTGTGTGTGTGTGTGTGTGTGTGTGTGTGTGTGTGTGTGTGTGTGTGTGTGTGTGTGTACGTGTGTGTGTGTGTGTGTGTGTGTGTGTGTGTGTGTGTGTGTAGGTGTGTGTGTGTGTGTGTGTGTGTGTGTGTGTGTGTGTGTGTATGTGTGTGCGTGCGTGCGTGCGTGTGTTTAGCCCTAAGCATCAACATTCCATTATGAAAATGAATGCTCAAAGTAAATATATATAGTACCATTTTGAAGATAACAACTAGGGCTTTCAAATGATATAAAATATCTGTATGATTATCATGATTATTATTCATATCTTTCATAATACAGAAATTATTACAAAAATCTTGTCCGGCCACCACATTTCAACAAACAACTGCATTTTCAACCACTTTACAGACAAGCTAGCAGGAAACTTAGAGGGTATGGATATAGACAATTATGTGGGCAATATAGAACAGCTGACAGATTAGAAATATCATCTATTGTTCAAAGGTTATGATAATTATAGTGATAGTAATAAAACAATTCCGTCTGAAAATTTACTTGAAGGGGTTTATGATGAATATCTGTTTGAATATCTGACGCTGGCCACTACAGACTGGTAGACTAGCTACTATAGTCCATGGGCCAGACCAGATATCGGCAGTGTTGTGCTAGTTACTGAAAAATAGTAACTCACTTACTTTACTAGTTACTTCATTTCAAAAGTAACTCAGTTACTTTATTAGTTACTTACACTCAAAAGTCATGTGTTACTGTTAAAAATATATATTTAATTGCTCCCATCAATGCCCTTACAGATTCTTACAGTCAAAATCTTTTGATCAACTTGACAGTTTCCATTAATTTGCATTCACATCACTGAACTTTGCTAAGCAATGTGTTCTATATACTATACAAACAAAGAATGGGTACAATACAGTATGGCTCAATACAAACAACTGCTAAGAGGATGCAGACCAGAAAAATACTTTAGTCTTGTTTACATAAGGTATCTCTCTCTCTCTCTCTCTCTCTCTCTCTCTCTCTCTCTCTCTCTCTCTCTCTCTCTCTCTCTCTCTCGCTCTCTCTCTCTCTCTCTCTCTCACACACACACACACAGCATTGCAGCTTTAGATTGAATCTGGGCTTTAAGTGTAGAGCAAATATTTGGGTGCCTATCTCTCTCTCTACAATATCTTACTTGCTGTCTCTCTCTCCCACTCTCTCTCCCTCTCTTTCTTTCTCCCTCCCTCACTCTCTCTCTCCCTCCCTCTCTTTCTGAATACACACACACAACACAAATATACACACACACACACACAGTGGTTGCCTGTAGGAGGTCTGGTTTGATGAAGAATATGAGAGTCAGAGAGGGCTCTGAGCCTCATTGAGTAACATAATCAATGAGAGAGAGCGAGAGAGAGAGAGAGAGAGAGAGAGAGAGAGAGAGAGAGAGAGAGAGAGAGAGAGAGAGAGAGCGATCTTAGGTTCTAGGTTGAAAACAAGTTGAATGAATGGCCTGATGTCGCCGTTAGAGCGTTTCATTATAAGCGTCTTGCCACGTTGGTTAAGATATGAAATACTTGCCAGTAGTGTAAGGATGCATAGCCATTAGTTACCTGTAGCTTACTTACAGATAGGGATGGTTACCTTTCACATTTGAACCGATACCGGTACCGGTACCTGTGAATCGATACCGGTACCCAACGGTACCTTTTTTCGGTACTTTAGTCTCAAGAAATTTACCTACCTCAGTCGTAAAAAAAAAATCCAAACTTCAAATAACTACAATTTCGACAGTTTTCGGCTTGTCATTGCTCCGACTGCTTTGTTGTTGAATCAAGTCAAATCCTAGGTAAGCATATATTGTGCGTGTGAACGTTGACATGAAAAGAAAAAAGTAAAAAAAAAAAAAAAAAAAAAATGAATGAATACTTTTTTTTTTTTTTTTTTTTTTTTTTACGGTTTCTCACTTGATTCGATACTCGGTAGTACCGACGTGTTTCGGTTCGGTACCTCAAAAGTACCGAATTCGGTACCCATCCCTACTTACAGAGACTTGTGGTGGAGGACGTTCTAGCTGTGTTCAACTTCTGAACGAGCCCGCCAGCTTGATTTCAGGCATAAAACGGGTCCAGAAACTAACGTTTTAATCCACACCACAATATGTAAACAAAGGTTTTAACCATCCACAACAGAATACTGCAGTCCAAATGTATAGTATTTCCGATGCTTGATTCTTCTCTCAGACCGACGCAATGTCTTGAAACTATTCTGTTTATTGGCGCAGCGAGTGTAGTAGCAGAGTGTAAACAAACACGACCACAACGTGTTTCCGCAGTCCGCACACAGGAGTCAGGACTGCGATTATTAATGGGAACAATGCAGAGCTGTGGTGTAGGCCTTCCTTTTTCTTTGATTTGCAATTGTTATTCAAAAGTCAATTTAGTAAAATCATTTAACAAGAGATAGTCGACAATATCTTCCTCCATTCTCTTGTTTGAATGACACTGACACAGTTTGATTGACAGTTTGATTCTAGCTACTAGAAAATTCGAACGAGGCCGCTAGGCGATGACGTTGTCACGTTTAGCTTTTAATGTGATTTGATTGGTCAATTTGGTCAACTTTCTGGCCCAGCCGCCCAAGGCTGAAGAAGACAGAGCCTATTGGAATCCCTACCTAGTACCAAGCTGCCGGGCCGTTAAGGCGTTAAGACCAACCCCATTGAAGTAAGCTTGAATCTTATTGGCTAATAATATGTTAAGGAAGCTAGAAAAAGACAACCAGGCCTAGCCTCAAAGCCTCCAATGTCAATCAAAACACTGCTACCAGCAGACTGCTGGTACCTGCCCTGGGCTCAGTGTGGGCTGCCTCAGTGACAGTGTTAGAGAGAGTGGGCGCAGTTTTGCTTGTTCGGTTAATTTCTCCAGGATGGAGAAAATTATTATAACACAGAGATGAAAAATTATGATTTTTTTTAATTATTGTAAATATTTTTACTGTTCATATTTTTTTTTTTGGGGAAGCTTGGCTTCCCTTGGCTCCATGAATATTCGCCACTGCACTCATTACTCATTAACGAATTAATTCATTCATGTATACATTCAATCCACTGTCCTCCACCTGTCCAGATCCTGTATGGAAAGGACCAGTCAGTGGAGGTGGATGGAAAACAGACCCAGAAGCTGATCACAGGTCTGGAGCCCGAGACTCAGTACTCCTTCCTCCTCACCAACCGAGCCAACAGCGCCGGGGGCCTGCAGCACCGGGTCACCGCCACCACAGCGCCGGACATCCTGAGGTCCAAACCCACCCTGGTGGGCAAGACCAACGCAGACGGCATGGTGACCGTGCAGCTCCCATCCGTACAGACCGCTACTAAAGTCAGGTACAAACTGCCACTAAAGTCAGGTACACAAACTGCCACTAAAGTCAGGTACACAAACTGCCACTAAAGTCAGGTACAGTCTGCCACTAAAGTCAGGTACACAAACTGCCACTGAAGTCAGGTACAGTCTGCCACTAAAGTCAGGTACACAAACTGCCACTAAAGTCAGGTACACAAACTGCCACTAAAGTCAGGTACAGTCTGCCACTAAAGTCAGGTACACAAATTGCCACTAAAGTCAGGTACAGTCTGCCACTAAAGTCAGGTACAGTCTGCCACTAAAGTCAGGTACAGTCTGCCACTAAAGTCAGGTACAAACTGCCACTAAAGTCAGGTACACAAACTGCCACTAAAGTCAGGTACACAAACTGCCACTAAAGCAGGTACAAACTGCCACTAAAGTCAGGTACAGACTGCCACTAAAGTCAGGTACAAACTGCCACTAAAGTCAGGTACAAACTGCCACTAAAGTCAGGTACACAAACTGCCACTAAAGCAGGTACAAACTGCCACTAAAGCAGGTACAAACTGCCACTAAAGTCAGGTACAGTCTGCCACTAAAGTCAGGTACAAACTGCCACTAAAGTCAGGTACAAACTGCCACTAAAGTCAGGTACACAAACTGCCACTAAAGCAGGTACAAACTGCCACTAAAGTCAGGTACAGACTGCCACTAAAGTCAGGTACAAACTGCCACTAAAGTCAGGTACACAAACTGCCACTAAAGCAGGTACAAACTGCCACTAAAGTCAAGTACAGTCTGCCACTAAAGTCAGGTACACAAACTGCCACTAAAGTCAGGTACAGTCTGCCACTAAAGTCAGGTACAGTCTGCCACTAAAGTCAGGTACAGACTGCCACTAAAGTCAGGTACAGACTGCCACTAAAGTCAGGTACACAAACTGCCACTAAAGTCAGGTACAGACTGCCACTAAAGTCAGGTACAGTCTGCCACTAAAGTCAGGTACAGACTGCCACTAAAGTCAGGTACAGTCTGCCACTAAAGTCAGGTACAGTCTGCCACTAAAGTCAGGTACACAAACTGCCACTAAAGTCAGGTACAAACTGCCACTAAAGTCACGTACAAACTGCCACTAAAGTCAGGTACACAAACTGCCACTAAAGTCAGGTACAGTCTGCCACTAAAGTCAGGTACAGAGGATTGGAGGGAGATAGGGGGAGATTATGGAGAGATGTGTCAGGGAAGGAAGTGGAGAGGGCTCATGGTGTTCATAAAATGCCTACATTTGGTGTTTTTATTCTAATAAATATGTGTTAGGTGTTAGGCCTGTTATGTGTTAAGTGTTAGGTGTTCTGTGTTAGCAGATATTGTAGCAGATTAAGGCTGGTAACTCCCACAAAGGGTTAAATGAAAGCACCAAGCAACTGTTTTTCTTGTTTTGTTTTGTGTTAACTCATGATGTGTCCCTGGCTGTCCCATGGTGTTTATTAAAACCATTCATGAAACTATAAAACCAGACACTGAACAACAACATGCGAGTGTCTGTCTGGTATATGTCCTTGATGTGTATGTTTTGTGGTGCCAGGGGTTACTACGTGGTGGTGGTACCAATGAAGAAGCAGAGAGGAGGGAAGTTCCTGGATCCTGGGGACGACCCAGACCAGATGAACATGGATGAGGTGAGGCATGCAGTGGTGGTGATGATGATGATGATGATGACGGTTTGATTGATTGATTGATTGATTGATTGATTGATTGATTGATTGATTGATTGAACATTTTATTAACAGATTGCAATACAGTATGGGTACAATACAATGGGTACAATGGGTACAATACAATGGGTACAATACAGTACAGCTCAATACACACAATTGTTAAGGTGATGCAGACCAGAGAAAGACTTTCGTCTTGTTTACATCAGGGTCCCCCATTTTGATGATGATAGAATCAAGAATCAAGAGGTTTATTTGTCACATACATACCAGGGCATACAGTGAAATGCGGGTGGTTATGCCTGCATTGATTGTGCAAAATACAATAATAAAATAGGCATAGAAAAAATGTAATAGGTAAGACACAAGATATGCATGGTAAAAAAATACATGCTAAGTTCCTGAGAAACTGGTTCCTATGTGTGTGTGTGTGTGTGTGTGTGTGTGTGTGTGTGTGTGTGTGTGTGTGTGTGTGCTCATGTGTACTTGTGAGTGGAGAGTGGAGTATCTTCCCCGATACTCTGAACTTCCTTAGCTGTCAGGTGATAGAGGCGCTGTTTCGCCTTTTTCACCACAGCATCTATGTGTGTAGACCATGTCAGGTCCTCTGTGATGTGGACTCCCAGGTACTTGAAACTGCTCACCCTGTCCACGATAGCCCTGTTTTATCCACAGTGGCGTGTGTGTCCCCTGCTGTATTCTCCTAAAATCCACGATCAGCTCTTTGGTGTTACCAATGTTCAGGAGCAGGCTGTTGTCCCGGCACCAACGTGCCAGTACATCAACCTCCTCCCGGTAGGCCTTCTCGTCATTGTTAGAGATCAGCCCCACCACCACTGTGTCGTCCGCAAACTTCACTATGGAGTTGGAACTGAACCTGGCCACACAGTCATGTGTGTACAGTGAATACAGCAGGGGGCTCAGAACGCAACCCTTGGGGGGACCCGATACTCAGGGTGATTTTGCTGAAGGTATGACCCCCCACCCTGACCGCCTGGGGCCTGTCACTTAGAAAGTCCAGGATGCAGGCGCTCATGGCGGAGCTCAGACCCAGATCGATCAGCTTGTCAACCAGTCTGGTGGGGACTATGGTGTTGAAAGCTGAACTATAGTCAATGAACAGCAATCTCACATATCCCCCCTTCTGACTGTCAAGGTGAGATAGTGTGTTGTGTAGTACCTGGGAGACCGTGTCGTCAGTGGACCTGTTTGTCCTATATGCAAACTGCAGTGGGTCCATATCACTGGGGAGGGAGGCACAGATGTGGTCCTTGACCAGCCTCTCAAAGCATTTCATGACCACAGAGGTGAGTGGCACCGGTCTGTAGTCATTAAGGCCTGCTGGAGAGGAGTTTATTGGCACAGGGATTATAGTGGACATTTTGAAGCAGGCAGGGACCACGGACTCAGCCAGGGATAGATTGAATATGGATGTAAATACTGGGGCCAGCTGATTTGCACAGGACTTAAGTATTCATCCTGTTATCCCATTTGGGCCTGCAGCTTTCCGAGTATTTACACCCATGAACGCTAATCTCACGCTGTGTTCCGTCAATGAGAGAGTGTGTCCCCCCATCATGAATGATGATGATGATGATGATGATGATGATGATGATGATGATGATGATGATGATGATGATGATGATGGTGACTGGGACAATGATAATGATGATGAGATGATGATGATGATTATGATGATGATGATGGTGGTGATTGTGACAATGATAATGATGATGTGGATGATGGTAATGGTGACTGTGACAGTGATGATGGTGGTGATTATTATTATTATTAGTTACAGCTGATATAGTTGTGCCCTTCCTAATGACTTGTCATACAGAACTTGTAAGTTGCTTTGGATAAAAGCGTCAGCTAAATGACTAAATGTAAATGTAAATTGGGATATAGTGAGGTTAATGATAATGATACAATGATATAATGACAACAGTGATTATGATGAAGATAATGAGAATTATAGTAAATGGCCGCAGAATGAAAAAAGAGAAGGGTGATTCACAATTTCTCTGAAGCTGATATTGATAAGGCATTATAATCATACTTATGTTATGATGCATAACACAATCATAATGCATTATAATTATAGTTTTATAACAATGTTCATACTGTGTCAGAAAGGTTTATAATAACAGGTATCATAAAACTGTATAATCACATGCAAAGATCATAGTGTATAATACTGAAAGGTGTAAAACAGTATGAAGATTGTGGCTAATGCACAACACAATTCTCATAATAATAATAATAATTATTATTATTATTATTATTATTATTATTATTATTATTATTATTACAATGATAATGTAATTATGTAGGAGAACTGTGACGTGCTGGAACACGCTAAACAACATGTAACTGGACAGGGGACATCAGCTATAGCAATGTGATCATGATGATGGGGATTGGAAACGATATGATGATGATGATGATGATGATGATGATGATGATGATGAGAAGTACTACTATGTTTCTTTCAATATTGCATGTTTTATGTTTGTACTTGATGAAGGTGAAAAGGGAATATTGTACTTATGCTGCGCCCTCTCTCTCCTCTTCTCCCCACCTCCCCAGCTGCTGAAGGAGATCAACAGGACAAGCATCAGCCGTGCCCTGCGAGTCCGTAGACAGGCTGGCCAAGCAGATCCAAGGGCCTACGTCAGTGCCCACTTTAAGACCCTCCCCCTGGAGTTCACCCTTGGCGATGGCCGCAACTATGGCGACTTCCGAAACCGGCCACTCCAGAACGGACAGGAGTATGTGTTCTTCGTGCTGGCGCTGCTCGACCTGTCCGACAATGTGAGTGAGAACACACATACACACACATACAGGTCACTCTCGTACATATCTAATACCTCTCGTTCTGCTCTATAGAACAGCGAGTCTCTTCTTCTCTAGGAGAAAACATGCTGCTCTATAGAACAGTGAGTCTCTTCTTCTCTAGGAGAAAACATGCTGCTCTATAGAACAGTGAGTCTCTTCTTCTCTAGGAGAAACATGCTGCTCTATAGAACAGTGAGTCTCTTCTTCTCTAGGAGAAACATGCTGCTCTATAGAACAGTGAGTCTCTTCTTCTCTAGGAGAAAACATGCTGCTCTATAGAACAGTGAGTCTCTTCTTCTCTAGGAGAAAACATGCTGCTCTATAGAACAGTGAGTCTCTTCTTCTCTAGAAGAAAACATGCTGCTCTATAGAACAGTGAGTCTCTTCTTCTCTAGGAGAAAACATGCTGCTCTATAGAACAGTGAGTCTCTTCTTCTCTAGGAGAAAACATGCTGCTCTATAGAACAGTGAGTCTCTTCTTCTCTAGGAGAAAACATGCTGCTCTATAGAACAGTGAGTCTCTTCTTCTCTAGGAGAAACATGCTGCTCTATAGAACAGTGAGTCTCTTCTTCTCTAGGAGAAAACATGCTGCTCTATAGAACAGTGAGTCTCTTCTTCTCTAGGAGAAACATGCTGCTCTATAGAACAGTGAGTCTCTTCTTCTCTAGGAGAAACATGCTGCTCTATAGAACAGTGAGTCGCTTCTTCTCTAGGAGAAACATGCTGCTCTATAGAACAGTGAGTCTCTTCTCTAGGAGAAAACATGCTGCTCTATAGAACAGTGAGTCTCTTCTTCTCTAGGAGAAAACATGCTGCTCTATAGAACAGTGAGTCTCTTCTTCTCTAGAAGAAAACATGCTGCTCTATAGAACAGTGAGTCTCTTCTTCTCTAGGAGAAAACATGCTGCTCTATAGAACAGTGAGTCTCTTCTTCTCTAGGAGAAAACATGCTGCTCTATAGAACAGTGAGTCTCTTCTTCTCTAGGAGAAAACATGCTGCTCTATAGAACAGTGAGTCTCTTCTTCTCTAGGAGAAACATGCTGCTCTATAGAACAGTGAGTCTCTTCTTCTCTAGGAGAAAACATGCTGCTCTATAGAACAGTGAGTCTCTTCTTCTCTAGGAGAAACATGCTGCTCTATAGAACAGTGAGTCTCTTCTTCTCTAGGAGAAACATGCTGCTCTATAGAACAGTGAGTCGCTTCTTCTCTAGGAGAAACATGCTGCTCTATAGAACAGTGAGTCTCTTCTCTAGGAGAAAACATGCTGCTCTATAGAACAGTGAGTCTCTTCTTCGCTAGGAGAAAACATGCTGCTCTATAGAACAGTGAGTCTCTTCTTCTCTAGGAGAAAACATGCTGCTCTATAGAACAGTGAGTCTCTTCTTCTCTAGGAGAAACATGCTGCTCTATAGAACAGTGAGTCGCTTCTTCTCTAGGAGAAAACATGCTGCTCTATAGAACAGTGAGTCTCTTCTTCTCTAGGAGAAACATGCTTCTCTATAGAACAGTGAGTCGCTTCTTCTCTAGGAGAAAACATGCTGCTCTATAGAACAGTGAGTCTCTTCTTCTCTAGGAGAAACATGCTGCTCTATAGAACAGTGAGTCGTTTCTTCTCTAGGAGAAACATGCTGCTCTATAGAACAGTGAGTCTCTTCTTCTCTAGGAGAAAACATGCTGCTCTATAGAACAGTGAGTCTCTTCTTCTCTAGGAGAAACATGCTGCTCTATAGAACAGTGAGTCGTTTCTTCTCTAGCAGAAAACATGCTGCTCTATAGAACAGTGAGTCTCTTCTTCTCTAGGAGAAAACATGCTGCTCTATAGAACAGTGAGTCTCTTCTCTAGGAGAAAACATGCTGCTCTATAGAACAGTGAGTCTCTTCTTCTCTAGGAGAAAACATGCTGCTCTATAGAACAGTGAGTCTCTTCTTCTCTAGGAGAAACATGCTGCTCTATAGAACAGTGAGTCTCTTCTTCTCTAGCAGAAAACATGCTGCTCTATAGAACAGTGAGTCTCTTCTTCTCTAGCAGAAAACATGCTGCTCTATAGAACAGTGAGTCTCTTCTTCTCTAGCAGAAAACATGCTGCTCTATAGAACAGTGAGTCTCTTCTTCTCTAGGAGTATTACGTAACCATTGACTACAGGAAGGCTCGTTATCTGGTCAATGTTACACAATAAGGAGACGGCAGCCAAAGTATCTAAATAAATCATATTTAATTTATAGTTACCATGGTTTCGTAACAAAAATGAACATCAAATAATAAACAGACAAACACAGAACTACACAGACAGGATCAGCACCAGACGGAAGGGATGACAGACTACTTATACACAAGGGAATGACGAGACAACACACACCTGGGGTAATGGTAATTGGGTACACCTGGGGGGAAAACAATAGGGACTACACACCATGACAGAGGACTACATCTAGACATGACAACTCACATTAGGAGCGCCTGATCAGGGCACAAACATACCCCCACATAACAAGGAGAAACATGCTGCTCTATAGAACAGTGAGTCTCTTCTTCTCTAGGAGAAACATGCTGCTCTATAGAACAGTGAGTCTCTTCTTCTCTAGGAGAAAACATGCTGCTCTATAGAACAGTGAGTCTCTTCTTCTCTAGCAGAAAACATGCTGCTCTATAGAACAGTGAGTCTCTTCTTCTCTAGGAGAAAACATGCTGCTCTATAGAACAGTGAGTCTCTTCTTCTCTAGGAGAAACATGCTGCTCTATAGAACAGTGAGTCTCTTCTTCTCTAGGAGAAACATGCTGCTCTATAGAACAGTGAGTCTCTTCTTCTCTAGGAGAAAACATGCTGCTCTATAGAACAGTGAGTCTCTTCTTCTCTAGGAGAAACATGCTGCTCTATAGAACAGTGAGTCTCTTCTTCTCTAGGAGAAACATGCTGCTCTATAGAACAGTGAGTCTCTTCTTCTCTAGGAGAAACATGCTGCTCTATAGAACAGTGAGTCTCTTCTTCTCTAGGAGAAAACATGCTGCTCTATAGAACAGTGAGTCTCTTCTTCTCTAGGAGAAAACATGCTGCTCTATAGAACAGTGAGTCTCTTCTTCTCTAGCAGAAAACATGCTGCTCTATAGAACAGTGAGTCTCTTCTTCTCTAGGAGAAACATGCTGCTCTATAGAACAGTGAGTCTCTTCTTCTCTAGGAGAAACATGCTGCTCTATAGAACAGTGAGTCTCTTCTTCTCTAGGAGAAAACATGCTGCTCTATAGAACAGTGAGTCTCTTCTTCTCTAGCAGAAAACATGCTGCTCTATAGAACAGTGAGTCTCTTCTTCTCTAGCAGAAAACATGCTGCTCTATAGAACAGTGAGTCTCTTCTTCTCTAGGAGAAACATGCTGCTCTATAGAACAGTGAGTCTCTTCTTCTCTAGGA
>NC_140171.1:42538628-42556128 GCF_963971535.1 Notolepis coatsorum
CTCTTTCTTTCTTTCTTTCTTACTCATTTCATCAGGCTAACTAACATCATTATTCCCCACATAGGATGAAAGTGCTTCGAATGACAAAATAACCAAAATACCGTCAGAATGCTTCTGGAATCCTCAAAAAAAGTATTCTTAAAACATCCGAAAATGTTGTCATGCTGAATAGTTTAACCGCCTGTCTCGTTTTGTCTCTCCCTCCACACGGGCAATATGTGCATAATACTCCTGAGGACATTTCATTGTGCTTCAGTAACTTCCATAACGCCGCACATTGTGCCTGCCGTAAGCCTGCAGAGGAATAGCCACTTAACAAGAAACACTTTCCCATTTGCTTCCTCTGCTGGTCGTGGACAGAGCACTAAACAACACCTCCGCTGAGAATCCTAACTCCTAACAATTTCCCTCCAAAACTGTTTCTCGCTGAACACGAATCAAAATGTCCTCCACTCTATTTGTGTGCTCGGCAGGCATGGCGAGTCACCCTCCCCTCCCCATCTCTGAGCTGGCAGATCACGTAGAGCGCCTGAAGGCCAACGACAATCTCAAGTTCTCTCAGGAATACGAGGTACGTTTGAGTGCCTGACTACTGTACTTTTCCTCTGAACCACTTCAACCTGAGCGCTTGATCTGATTGTGATACGGTGATAGATGTCGACTGCTCTTTTAATTTTTATTCTATCACAGTCAGATGGAATATGAAACACAGCTGCCGACTCTCACGCAAATAACCCTCTTCACACGCACTCACGCCCAACACCTCCTATTTCTCACGCTGTCAAATCAAAAAGAAATTAAAACCTTGTGAACAATGTGAGAGAATGGCACAGCCTAAATAAATACAATTTTTTATTTTGTTTCATTTTCAAGATCAATATTCAGTGCATTTTGCCTGCATCGATCAAAATGAGCTGTCATCCAAACGTCTGCGTGCGCCTGCTGCTCGCGCCTTTACGCAGGAGAGCCTGTCAACAGCTCTCCCTCTAGACACACATCTGTTACAGATATTAATAAGCTGGGAAAATGTCGAAATCAAGATAATTAGGCAAATATCTTTTTAATTTAATGTTGGCTTGTTCTTCTAATCTAATGTAACCGCAAGTCCAGTAACCGCACAATAGGCCACTGGTGGTCGTGTTGGAAAGCAGCCTAAATCGCACTTTCTCAGCCCGCAGGAATGCTTTCACACCTCTTTAGTCTATGAAGAACAAGGCTACATACTGCATCAACATCTGTGTCACGATGTGACACTGGATTGGCTACACAGTACATTGTTAGAATCAGCGTGTTGATGTAACAGCTTTTCAGTGCATTGGTTTCTTTTAGTTTTATAGCAATGGCAAATTTATTTCACTCACTATGCTACGGGTTGCTGGGTGGATAAAACAATCCTGTTGAGCTATAGGTGTGATGTGATGCACCGGTCTCCCTGCATGCAGTTGCCCCAGTATTATTGCTAACAATTCTTTACTTTGTGAAGATTGTGTTCATTGATGTTTTAGGAATAATCATATTGTATGGGGTGTCCAAGATCAATCATATGTAGCACACTTCATATTAACGTAAGTGGTTTGGTACAGTAGGCTACATGTCCATATCAAGGTAACAATTGATAAAGGCAACAAAGGTTGGCAGCTACAGAATAACCTTTCAAATCAAATCTCTCTTATCGATTAGTGACCTTATTGATACCGTAATGTAGATCAAATATAAAACATAAAATATTTGTATTCAACATATTTCTATAAAATGTACTCTATAAAATGTACTATTCCAAAAAGATACTTGAGACTTGACTCAAGAAATTACTTAGACTTGAGACTAGATGTCCTCTAAAGAGAACGCAGGGTCCTCTGGGGAAATGGCTGTATGTCTTAAGATGGCTGTAAATAGTCTTGTTTCTTTACTTCAAGTACAAAAGTGAATAATAATAAATGTGACCCTGAACAGGGCCCCAAATCTCCATCCATCTAATCTCACTCCAAGGTCTTCTGAAAAGTTGGCAGCCCTGATGAAATATTATGTCAGCTACTATACTGGGCCAAGATAAACCCCTGTGCTTTGGGTAGCGACAGTTTTGATAACAGAAAGAAATGTCAGTTTAGTCAAAGGAATACGCTAACATTATGGGAAATTCGCTTACCATTCCCTACCATTGAGAGTCAGACAAGAAGATCAATACCAATTTCTTAGCACAATGAATGGAAGCGGGGGAGGAGTGGCTAGCCTTGAGCAGCTTTTTCATTCTTCTTGCCGTTGCTATGGTGACAGAACGTGTACTCTGTTCTTGGAGCCACACTGACTGCAAGAAGCATGAAACAACATGACGGTCACAGAGACCATTTAGACCACGCCATCTTCACAGTTTAGACCACGCCATTTTCACTGCTTAGACCATGCCATCTTCACAGTTTAGACCACGCCATTTTCACTGCTTAGACCACGCCATCTTCACTGCTTAGACCACGCCATCTTCACTGCTTAGACCACGCCATCTTCACTGCTTAGACCACGCCATCTTCACTGCTTAGACCACGCCATCTTCACTGCTTAGACCACGCCATCTTCACCGTTTAGACCACGCCATCTTCACTGCTTAGACCACGCCATCTTCACTGCTTAGACCACGCCATCTTCACTGCTTAGACCACGCCATCTTCACTGCTTAGACCACGCCATCTTCACAGTTTAGACCACGCAATCTTCACTGCTTAGACCACGCCATCTTCACTGCTTAGACCACGCAATCTTCACTGCTTAGACCACGCCATCTTCACAGTTTAGACCACGCCATCTTCACTGCTTAGACCACGCCATCTTCACAGTTTAGACCACTTAGACCACGTCAACCACAAGAACCATGAAACGTGTTTGACACCTCTCCCCGAATTTTAAGCTAGGCTAGCCACTCTGAACGCATCACTGAACGAGAGGAAACTGGTGTCTATCTTCTTGTCTGACTCTGGAGAAGACAGTAAGCAAACATCCCATAATGTTGATGAGTTCCTTTAAGTTGTATTTTTTTTAATTCAGTTTTTAACCTTTTAACAGGCACCCAGAAAAGTGGCAATTTCTTTACTTGAACTTGAGGACTGCATACTTTTTTTTGCAAAGCTTAGCTTTATACTTTATACGTATAGCGCATGCATGAGCCTGGTCTCTTTTGAAAGATAACATTCTGAAGTTACTAATGCAAAAAAGGAAGATCACTTTTAGTGCTAATGAAATAGAGTAACAGAGGTCTGAACTTGTGTACTCACATTTTTCTGTAGTGGCTGCAAGATTCCATATTCCAATATTCCAGCATAGAGGTATAAGCTGGAAAACACAGCGGTTCCATAGCCTGAAGTCTTATGTAGTACAGGTCAAAATGTTATAAAAATCCATTTAGAAATGGGTCTTTGAGAGACGTCCGAGTATAACCGGTCTCCAAAATCCATTTCCTCATCCACGGCCGTTCATTCTGAAGTGTGATTCACTTCTGGTTTTCGCTCGTCAACTTTCACCTAGATCCCTTATTTGCACCCCCCATGTGGGGCATCATTGGAAATGTACACTCATTGGCTACAACGCTGACCTATAACCTATTAACCTATATTGCACCCAGATAAACCCCATGCTTTGAATAACTACAGCTTTGATAACCGCAAGATATTTTGCCTTGCACACATATCAGTGTAGTTCAGTTGTGTATTGATGTGTCTACACACACTAGCCTGTGTTAACTCCCAAAAGAATCTCCCCCTCTCTCTCCCTCTCTCTCTCTCACGTCGTTATCTCTATACGAGTGTCTTTATTGAATGAAGACTCCCAGTCAGGGAAATTGAAATTGCGAGCTCAAAGAGAGTTTGCTTACAGGCAGATGGCTATCACACACTCATTTCCACGCTCTGGTAGAGAAAGAGAATGAGAGAGAGAGGAGAAATGGAGAGATAAATAAAAAGTAAAGGAAAAAAGAACAGGAAAATGTATCTTCTTAAAAGAGAGGAAGAAGCTTTTTGGTTAGTTTTCTTAAACCGGTGGTGCATATAATGTGAAATGGAACAATAAGCATTTTTTTAATGCTTTAAAAAAATATATATATATATATATGATGATCAAAGATATATATATATATATATCTCTGCTGTATGATCATCTTTGTTGTGCAGAACTAAGGAGCTGAACGGCTCAACCAGAAAACCAAACATCAGTGGAACTATTTTTCTTTTTTCCAAATACGCTGGCTTTGGAAAGAAACAGCGCTGCTATTACAATGAGCTCCACGGAAGACCATTAAAAGGGCTAAAAAAGTGCTTTTCTATGAGTGTTTACCCCAATGGCCTCTGGGTAAAGAAATTCTGATGAGACAGAAGGCTCTAATTGGCTTCGAGAAGAGGGAGGGGGGGATTTGACCCTGAACGTGTCAAAGAGAGAGAGGGGGAGGTTAGAGAGAGAGAGAGAGAGAGAGAGAGAGAGAGAGAGAGAGAGAGAGAGAGAGAGAGAGAGAGAGTGAGAGTGAGGTAGTGACTGGGAACGAGAGAGGCGGAGCGGGATAGGCCGTATGTAATTGTAGTGTGAGTTTGAACCATGGGCCACAACACATTCTCCCTCCATGACTATCTGCTTTGTTCTGTACCAATCCTCTAACAAGGGAGAGATGGTGGGATTGAAAGAGAGAGAGAGAGAGAGAGAGAGAGAGAGAGAGAGAGAGAGAGAGAGAGAGAGAGAGAGAGAGAGAGAGAGAGAGAGAGAGAGAGAGAGAGACCAGAAATTATTGTGGTGTAATAATCAGACACACATGATGATGGGAAGTGAATACAAAGCAGTGTGGGCACACACGCACATGCACGCACGCACGCACGCACACACACACACACACACACACACACACACACACACACACACACACACACACACACACACACACACACACACACACACAGATCCTGTCCCCCTCCCCTTTCCTCCATCTCCCCCCAAACTAACCATAATTGTGTGTCGTAAAATATTCAGAATTACTCAATTGCTCTGGCTTTCTCCCTCTCTCTCTCCATCCCTCTCCATTGACAGCCCCATAATGACCTCATGTCTGCGTCTCCCTGCTCGCGGCGCTGGTTATACTGTAATTACCGTCCAAGAACTTAATGTGTTGGTCTAACACAACCATCCCGTTCCCCTCCCAGAGGAATTCATCACATTTCTCTCATCCTTCCTCGCTAGCTGGGTTTTCATTTTAACCTACAGTATACTGCATGTCCCTATATGGTGTTTTTTATTTTTTTTTAGGGATTTGTTCTGACAACCAGATTTTCCCAACTATCGTAACATTACCATAACTGTATTTGTGTCTGGTTACTGATTATTTACTAAAGCAAGTTTGCACAATTAGATTAGATTACATTCGATTCGATTAGATTCAACTGTATTGTCATTATACAGCACAAGTACAGTACAATTGTAGCAGGGTGGATTATCCCTACTTTATGGGAGTGAATGTACACGGCCACCTGGTAGTGAGAACGCAGCAGAGCTGGGTCCAGCTGGGTCCCCGACTGTAGGCCAGGAATGTTGAAGTGGAGGTCGAGCAGCGGGAGTGGATGGGGCCTAGGATTCACTAACCTAGGAATGGTGCGCTGGTCCTTCTTGCCCTCCAGGGCGATCAACAGCAGCTCCCCACACACCCACACTTCCCCCAATACTTCCTGGGCCCTCCCACACCCGATGGCAGTAAAGATGGATGATATATTTGCTCCCCAAAGCAGTACCCTTCCCGAATGATGAGTAGAGACCTTTCACAATGAACTATAGGCAGGAGGTGGGGAAAGGGTTAAATTGTAATGAACATTACCCGGAAAGGAAAGGGTTAGGTAAGATGCACATTAACAGACACGCACACAGTGGTCCCATTTACTTTGTCCTTTACTGGAAGTCTGATGCACGTTACAAATTATTACACCTCTATGAAAGTTATTTCCACACTGGGCACCTAGTGCTCTCGCTCTATACAGACTCAAGTTCTTCCCACACTGGGCTAGACACAGTAATAACACCTTCCCTTTAAGGGTCTATATACTGTTCCGCTTCTCCATAGGTGGGGAGAGAGGGGAGGAGAAGGGAGAAGGATAAAGGTCTACTGAATGGGAATTTTATAAAAGAACACACGTTATTATCACACTCCAACCAAATGACAGTGGGCCCACGTTACAAATAAAAGTCCTATCTATAGCCGGCTTTTCCCCAAAATAATAAATGGTCGGGGCGCCTCTAGACACTGTTATCAGCGTCAGTTCAAAGCACTGTTTTCTCTTCGCCCTTAGAGAGTCCGCGCGCCGCTGTGAGAGAATGTCTACCGATAAAGTTTCAGCACTCGGAGCGCTTGCTGTACTTATCCAAATGGTGGGCCCGCTCCCACCACCAACCGTCCGTGTGGTGAGATGGCCGTCCAGAGGTCCCGTGATAGCCGGCAGCCGGGCTGGGTAGGCGTTGGGCAGGTGACTGCTGGGGCAACGGCTCGGAGGGGCTGGAGGAGCGTGCAGTGTAGTGACGTCCGCTGCTGGGCTGAAGGGGTGGGGCGACACGCGGGCTAAACTGTGGTGCTAGCCTAACTGAAGCTAAGCTGTGGGTCATGGTGAACCCCCTGTCATGACGCATATACTTCAGCTAAAACGCAATGTGGGCAATATCTACCACGCTCTTCGGCAGTCGCTCGTCTGCTGCTTCGCTCTCAATGTCTCTTCCGCATTAACTAAAAGCTAAGCTATCGCATACTCATTACTAACCCGCTTCGTAACTGGGTCTATATCTTGCGTGCTCGAGGTCTGGAGCTCCAGCTCCGTGCGTCCTCTTCCCTCTGTGGAAAACGATGAAGAGGAAGTGCCTCCGTCGGCGCCGCACCCTGAGCCCATCCTTCTTCACCTGTATCTCCCTGCCCAACGTCGTCACCAGCTCCACCTGGCGGCACCTGTATCCTGTCCCACTATGAAGTGTCAATGTTAGGATAGGGAGGATCAAGAGAGGTAGCAAGTTAAGTGTCAATGTTAGGATAGGGAGGATCAAGAGCGGTCAGCCGGTTACACAACGTCATCGCGAACACAGGGAATGCAAGGAATTAGCGTTAGACACATTGAATTATTGTCAGACATATTCAGGTGTCTACACAATGAAAAGAAGTTTGGCATCCAACCAGTGTAAACCAGAGTACAAATGTAACAGTAAAGTGCAATAACAATATACGTATGTATATATATATGTACAGGTGATTAAACTGGAGTATATATAAATGAGTACTACTGAGTAATAATGCTATAGCAGATGTATGTACAGTGGTATAGTATTATTATGTAGAGTGATACAGGTATAAAGACCCTATGGTAGTAAAGTCAGACAAATGCCTATATAAGCTCAGATCTATGGAGCTTCATAGATCTCCGGTTCAACCCTTGCCTATTTGAAGAGCAACTGCTACACAGACCTTAGGCCAGGATTAAAGAGCTATCGTACACCAACATCCATCTGCCAGTCTCTCTCTTGTCTCCTCTAAGGGTTCTTATCTCTTCCTCAGGGGAGGAGGATGGCTTTGGACAATAGTACAGCATAGACACCAACAGATTTTAACCTCATTCTGCCCTAATCCAATGACCTTTGACCTCTGTGTATTTCCGTAGTCTGTTGACCCCGGCCAGCAGTTCACTTGGGAGAACTCCAACCTGGAGGTCAACAAGCCAAAGAACCGCTACGCAAACGTCATTGGCTACGACCATTCCAGGGTCATGCTCTCCGGCATCGAGGGTAAGGTGCCGTGTGTGTGTGTGTGTGTGTGTGTGTGTGTGTGTGTGTGTGTGTGTGTGTGTGTGTGTGTGTGTGTGTGTGTGTGTGTGTGTGTGTGTGTGTGTGTGTGTGTGTGTGTGTGTGTGTGTGTGTGTGTGTGTCTGTGTGTGTGTGTGTGTGTGTGTGTGTGTGTGTGTGTGTGTGTGTGTGTGTGTGTGTGTGTGCGTGTGTGCATGTGTGTGTGTGTGTGTGTGTGTTTGTGTGCATGTGTATTAATGTACACATTTGTTTGTGTGGCGAGCCTTCTCAAAACAGCTTCCATGCATCAGGGCTGGAATTCTCTGGCCTGAGGCAGCGCTTCGTTGTAAACTGGCATTACAAAGAAAAAGTGCTATGCCTGCGTTTGACAGATTAGCAGCAAAAACACACTTTGTTTCAGTGGTTCAAAATAAATATTCATAAAGTTATCAGGACATGAAGGGTTGCACCTCATTAAATGTCCTGTTTCCGCCATCTTGGAACCCTCTGCAGAGAGAAAGATTACCCTTCTACTAGGGGTGTAACGGTACGTGTATTCGTCCCGCAAATTTACGGTACAGGCTTCACGGTGCGGTACGCGCAGCCATACGAAGAATACGTCTCATACCACTAGGTGAAACTAGGGTTGCACATTTTACAAATCTATGCTCAATATCTTTACTTTACTTTACACTGGCTTACATTGATCTTTAACATTGAATATTAAGCTTGTATGGCCAAATGTAGATGATGAATAAAACGTTGAAGCTTGCTTAGGCACACTGACAAGCGGACAGAAATAATTAACAATGCGCACTCTGCACTAGTTAGTTAGTTTTCTTGTTCGCCCAATAATGGTAACCAATGGAAAGACACACGCGAGTGCGTCGCGAACACACACGCCGACTTTCTCCGCAGACTTTCTCAGTCACAGCTGATACATTTTCTTTTTTTTAAAGCACTACATACGTTTGGACTGATCATCTGAGCTCCTCTCCAGTTGCTGCTACTGTGTTTAAATCCAAAATATTGATAAATCCTCTGCTGTGTCCATCCATTGTTGTGTAACATGTCATCTGTTCTCTAGTCTTCTTCAGTCTCGGCTTCACATGATGTTAAATCTTCTCTACAAGTGAAACTGAAACTAAGTTGTTGCATAAATTGTTAAGGGGGCAGTAGGCAATTCATTTACTCATTGGATGTCTGAACACAGAATGACACCAGTATCACTGACTACTACCACGGCAAGCCCATAGAATATCATTCTATTTAATAATAATTATTATAAATATATAATAATAATTATTAAAAAGAAAATCCTGTTGTACCAAAATCGTACCGAACCGTGACACCAATACCGAGGTATGTACCGAATCGTGGCTTCTGTGTACCGTTACACCCCTACCTTCTACTGTACGTACAGACTGTTTACTCACATATGTTTTTGTTTTGCCGCCATTGCAGTGGATTTGCATCTCTTGGCCGGTCTGAAATTAGCAGATGAATCGGTCTTTCCCAGTTGAGTTGCTCAGTATGACTTCTGAAGCGCACTCACCCACCTCGTCTGAGAAAGTCCTGAGGCAGGGTAGCTGGCAGCTCCGGAGTGGAGAGGGGGAGGCAGTGGGAGGCCAAGCCCCAAACAGATGAGTCTTATCTGGCAGAGCATGTGTGAGCAGCAGTCCCTCCACCCCCGCCTGTCCTGGAGCCCTGGCTGTCCGTCTGTCTTTCGTATACACACACCCGAGCTCGCACACCACATACACGATTTTATGAAGGGTAGCACACGTACTCTTCAGTGAACACAAAGATGTACACAAACCCACACACATATTATCGCTCTCACTCTGTCTCACACAAACATTGACGTACACACGCTTAAGCCTGCATAGCTGTATAGTGACAGGAACTCGTCTTGTCTCTGTGTGTGTGTGTGTGTGCGTGCGTGCGTGCATGTGTGTTTCCTTTATCTACTAATTGCACAGTTCTTCTGCTGTATTCCCATGCATTTAAGTTGGAGCACATCAAAGCTTTTATTCAAGCATTTTTGTTAAAGAGTGGAGTTGATAAACACGTGTTTGAAACTCTTCCTACTCTCTGTTCTCAACCCACTTGAAGTAAGATGTACCGTATTGTGTTTTTTTGTCGCAAAGTAGCCCTGAAAAGGTGCTTATTATATTTGTCTTATATTCGTGCTTTAGAGGGTGGTGTGGCTGTAGAGAAAGTTTGGAAGCATATTTAGCCCCTTTCCCTATAAGCTGCTGTGACATGTTCAGTATCAATGGATTCCCCACAACAAGCCCCACGCTAGCTTAAGAACTGAGCCCACTGCAGACTTCAAAAGACAGTGATGTTAATGTTGGATAATCCACTGGCTAATCATTAGGTTTCAGAGGGTTGAAAGTAAGGCCAGAGGGACTGAGGAGGACTTCCCGTTTGAAAAGCATGTTGATCAATGAGGCCGTCTAATTGAAACATAACCTAGTATTGTTTTAATAATAATAATAATAATAATAATAATAATAATAATAATAATAATAATAATAATAATAATAATAATAATAATAATAATAATAATGCATTTTATTTATAAGGCGCCTTTCAAGACACTCAAGGTCGCCGTACAACAATTTAAAAACAGTTAATTTACAATCACAATCCATTAAAAAAATTTAATCAGACATACGCCTGCCTAAACAGGTTGGTTTTGAGGTGGGTTTTAAATGGGATGATGGAGTCAATGTAGTATTGTTTTATTTTTTTCATAGATTATGTTAGAAATAAGGCGGCTGGGTGGCGCAGCGGAGAGATTGCGCTCGTCACCAATGCAAGAGACTCCGGTCTAGACTCCCCGAGTCAGCGTTTCCTGCGGCTTGGGCCAGTCGTCATACTATCTCAATTGGCAGAGGTAGCACGTGGAAAGTCGATGGGTGGGGATTGGACGTTGTGGACAGCGACTCCTACAGGTCGGTTGGGTGACGCCTGTACAGCAGAGACAGGAAGTATCTGGGGCAGCGTGAGCCTCCCACGCGTTACTCCTCGCCACTGAGAGTCTGCGCTGTCTGGTGAAAATATGCGACAGGCTGCCTCCTCGTGTACCGGAGGGGACACGTGATGCAAGGCTTCTATCCTCACTACAGCCGACCAGTGGGAGGCATAGTCTAGCAACATTCAAGACAGGGGAGGGGAGAATTGAAGGGGAGAATTGGCGATACGAAATTGGGATGGGAGAAAATAGAAAATAAGGAGAAAAAAGTGTGTTAGAAATAAAATTTAAATCAATTGAAATGGATTTAAACAACACCAATTAATTAAAAATGTTTGTATCTTCTTTAACCTCTTAAGCCCGAGGGGTCCGGTACCGGACCCACAATGACATCACGCCATGAATCCATCTCTACAGACTATGAATTAATGTATTTTTATTTATTTTTGTCAACATTAAAGACCCTAACCCTGTCAAAACAGCAGGCAAAGTGTATATTTTCAGCATTACGTTTTTTGACCAATGATTTGAACTGTTATTATTAGTGAAATATAAGATTATAGAAATCTCAGGGCATTGAGTCGGAAACCGGCGCATATTGACGGGAGGAAGTGGCGCAGGGAGTGTAGTCTTTTGAAGGAAGAGACCCAGGTCTTTCGATGGGCTTTCGAATTTCGAAAAACTACACTACCCAGCTCACGCCCTGTCAATCATCTGACTTCTGGATTTACTTTTTAATTTCTCTTATTTTTCGGGATTATCTCCCACAAACCTGAACGTTATTGCCATAAAACAGAACGCAGTTAGTTTCTCTACCTTTCCGTGAATGTCTAGCAAAAAACGGCGTTGCAATCTGATGAAAAATGGCAGAGAAATTTACATTATAAAAAAGTAACTGTACTTAAGTACAGTAGATTTCATTCACGGTTTGTGAATCACACCTGGTGATACTAAATCCAGATTGAACTCGATTTGGCCCGATCCATAGATGTGCGACTTGGCCATAATAAGGTAATTTATAGGCCTGATATTCTATATTCTATAATCATATTTCAAATGGCATGTGTCCGAATGGCAGAATTCAGTACTGTATCTCTGTGTGTGTGTGTGTGTGTGTGTGTGTGTGTGTGTGTGTGTGTGTGTGTGTGTGTGTGTGTGTGTGTGTGTGTGTGTGTGTGTGTGTGTGTGTGTGTGTGTGTGTGTGTGTGTGTGTGTGTGTGTGTGTGTGTGTGTGTGTGTGTGTGTGTGTGTGTGTGTGTGTGTGTGTGTGTGTGTGTGTGTGTGTGTGTGTGTGTGTGTGTGTGTGAGAGATGGTCTGAACAGGGTTAGATGAGGGTCATACAGCTCTACCAGCAACATGTGATTGTTTGTTCTTGTTGTGTTTCTTGTGTTTTTTTATTTGCTTTTCTCTCTTTTCTATATAAACTGTCCTCAGAAGAATTAAGAGAACGGTTTATGTTCCAATTTTGGTAGAATCAGGCCATGGTGTGTGTGTGTGTGTGTGTGTGTGTGTGTGTGTGTGTGTGTGTGTGTGTGTGTGTGTGTGTGTGTGTGTGTGTGTGTGTGTGTGTGTGTGTGTGTGTGTGTGTGTGTGTGTGTGTGTGTGTGTGTGTGTGTGTGTGTGTGTGTGTGTGTGTGTGTGTGTGTGTGTGTGTGTGTGTGTGTGTGTGTGTGTGTGTGTGTGTGTGTGTGTGTGTGTGTGTGTGTGTGTGTGTGTGCGCGCGCGCGCGCGCGTGTGTGTGTGTGTGTGTGTGTGAGCTGTGACTCAGTTATTTTTGGGATTATGGTATTAGGCCCCAGATGAGCAGGGCTGATCCTAAATCAAACACACACACACACACACACACACACACACACACACACACACACACACACACACACACACACACACACACACACACACACACACACACACACACACACAGACACACACACACCACACACACACTCACACACAAACCCTAGCAGGACAAGCATTGTCAGCTGAGTGTTACACAGAGACGGCCTTACAGTCATATTGCCTTTCAAAGCCACACATCCAGCCCACAGTCAGATTAGAGCAGTGATCGTCTCAGCATGTATTATAGAAGATGGCTGAACAATCCAACGAGGGACACTGGGTGCCATGAAAACACTAAGCTCCCTGCTGGACCACCTGTACCATTTTTCATCATGAATAAGAATTCAGATCACTGTTATGTGCCAAATAAATTAACGTACATGTAAAGACCCCCGTCAAGGCTCAACATTCTCCCCACTTTGCCATCACTTTCACACTCTACATTTGACTGGGTAGATGGCAGAAACGAGAGTTGCCTATATTGCCAGTCACAACAGGCTGTGAATCCATGTTTTATGTATCAACAATGGTGATACTACCTACCTCGTACAACAAACATATTTGGCAAGGTTGGTGCAAAGTGTTCACAAGTCATACATCATTCTGGGGGTCATACGATTTGGCTTATCAATCGATCATCTAAATAACACACATTGATACCATCAGTAGGATATCAAAAAGGGACAGCACATTTCAAACATTGTCATGATCGGACAAGAATAGAGAGAATAGAGCCACCATGAGGCCAAATGACTCAGAACTTCATAGGCCTCCTCGTTATAGTAGGAAAAACACATTTGTCAAGGTTGGTGCGAACTGGACAAAGCGCTCATAAGTAACACATCACTCGCTATTTACAGTACCATGCGTTTATCCTAAATAATACATTTAAAGATGTCGGGCCCTAGGTGCCACACAGCAAGTTTACACAGCAAGGCAATGAAATGTCAAGAATTGAGCTTTCATATTTCACTCATTGCCAGCATCAGATCACATCACACTAATCTAAATTGTCTGTACTGTACTGTACATATCCCCTTTCTCCATTTCTCATGTGTTGCATTCCAGAAGACTTTCTAGTGTGGTAGTGAAAGGGTTAACCTTATGTAGTGTGGTGGTGAAACGGTTAACCTACTGTAGCGTGGTAGTGAAAGGGTTAACCCTTTGTAGTGTGGTAAAGGGTTAAGGGCACACACAGTGTAGGCTGAGATCACGACAATACGACGACAATCAACTGGGTGGGAAGGGAACGGGATGGAAAGGAATCCCAACCTGAGCATGACATGAGCACAAAATGGCCGCTGTGTGGATATGGTTAATACTTAATAACATGTCTCTTTTGGTCCCTCTCTTTGTCTTCTCTCGTTTGCCCTAAACCGTCCCCTCCCTCCTTCCACCCCACTCTTCCTCTTCCTTCTCTTCTTCCTCACCCTGACTTCTCACTCCAGGCGTCCCCGGCAGCGACTACATCAACGCCAACTACATCGACGGTTACCGCCGTCAGAATGCCTACATCGCAACGCAGGGCTCCCTGCCCGAGACCTTCTGTGACTTCTGGAGGCTAGTCTGGGAACAGCACACGGCCAACATCATTATGATGACTAAACTGGAGGAGAAGTCACGGGTAAGACGTTGTGCATTGTAAGTAAGCACAGTAGAGTAGCCCAGGAGAAGGGCTGGGATAGGCTATAACAGGATGGGATGGGGAGGATAGGATAGGGTAGGGTAGGTATGGTATGGTAAGGTAAGGTAGGGTAGGGTAGGATAGGATAGGTTAGGGTAGGACAGGGTAGTTTAGGATAGGACAGGGTAGATTGGGTTAGGATAGGGTAGGTTAGGGTAGGGTAGGGTAGGATAGGGTAGGTTAGGGTAGGATAGGACAGGGTAGATTGGGTTAGGATAGGGTAGGTTAGGGTAGGGTAGGATAGGGTAGGTTAGGGTAGGATAGGACAGGGTAGATTGGGTTAGGATAGGGTAGGTTAGGGTAGGGTAGGATAGGGTAGGGTAGGTTAGGGTAGGTTAGGGTAGGATAGGGTAGGATAGTGTACAATATCTGCTCTCATATGCAAAATTACACCAGTCATCCAGTTGATGCTCATCACGTTGAACTGTGTGGTAAAGCATCAAATCTCTGTTTTGATGATTTGTTGTCTTAGATGATTGATTGATTGAATTGATTGATTGAAAAGTTTATTAACAGATTGCAGAATGGGTACAGTACAGTACAGCTCAATACATACAATTGTTAAGGGGATGCAGACCAGAGAAAGACTTTCGTCTTGTTTACATCAGGGTCCCCCATTTTCAATTCATCATAACATATTATGACATACATGACATACAGATAGACAGTACTGCTACATCTATACATTTATGACATGTAGATCTCATTTTGTGTTGAAAGTTAATATTTCAAATAATATATCATAATAATTCATATAAACAGAATTACCTACCACAGTATAATTTATTTAATACCTTCATACATTTTAGATTAGATTAGATAGATTCAAATGTAATAATTTAGTGAAAGACGATAAACAATACTATTTCATTGCTGGCCAGGCCTACAGTAAGTAAGATAGAGGGACAGGGTGGGATAGTGATGGAGGACAGCAGATTAGGTTAGAACAGGTCAGGTCAGGTCAGTTCAGGACAGGTCAGGTTAGGACAGGACAGGACAGGTCAGGACAAGTCAGGACAGGACAGGTCAGGACAGGTCAGGACAGCAGATTAGGTCAGGACAGGTCAGGTCAGGACAGGACAGGTTAGGACAGGTCAGGACAGGTTAGGACAGGACAGGTCAGGACAGGTCAGGACAGGTCAGGTCAGGACAGCAGATTAGGTCAGGACAGGTCAGGACAGGTCAGGACAGGACAGGTCAGGTCAGCAGATTAGGTCAGGACAGGTCAGGACAGGTCAGGACAGGTCAGGACAGGTCAGGACAGCAGATTAGGTCAGGACAGGTCAGGACAGGTCAGGACAGGACAGGTTAGGACAGGTCAGGACAGGTTAGGACAGGACAGGTCAGGTCAGGACAGGACAGGTCAGGACAGGTCAGGACAGGTCAGGACAGGACAGGTCAGGACAGCAGATTAGGTCAGGACAGGTCAGGACAGGTCAGGACAGGACAGGACAGGTCAGGACAGGTCAGGACAGGTCAGGTCAGGACAGCAGATTAGGTCAGGACAGTTCAGGACAGGTCAGGTCAGTTCAAGACAGGTCAGGTTAGGACAGATCAGGACAGGTCAGGTTAGGACAGATCAGGACAGGTCAGGTTAGGACAGGACAGGACAGGTCAGGACAAGTCAGGACAGGACAGGTCAGGACAGGTCAGGACAGGTCAGGACAGGTCAGGACAGCAGATTAGGTCAGGACAGGTCAGGTCAGGACAGGTCAGGACAGGACAGGTCAGGACAGGACAGGACAGGTTAGGACAGGTCAGGACAGGTCAGGACAGGTCAGGACAGCAGATTAGGTCAGGACAGGTCAGGTCAGGACAGGTCAGGACAGGACAGGTCAGGACAGGTCAGGACAGGTTAGGACAGGTCAGGACAGGACAGGTCAGGACAGGTCAGGACAGGTCAGGTCAGGACAGCAGATTAGGTCAGGACAGGTCAGGACAGGTCAGGACAGGACAGGTCAGGACAGGTCAGGACAGGTCAGGACAGGTCAGGACAGGACAGGTCAGGACAGGTCAGGACAGGACAGGTCAGGACAGCAGATTAGGTCAGGACAGGTCAGGACAGGTCAGGACAGGTCAGGTCAGGACAGCAGATTAGGTCAGGACAGGTCAGGACAGGTCAGGACAGGACAGGTCAGGTCAGGACAGCAGATTAGGTCAGGACAGGTCAGGACAGGTCAGGACAGGACAGGTCAGGACAGGTCAGGTCAGGACAGCAGATTAGGTCAGGACAGGTCAGGACAGGACAGGTCAGGTTAGGTCAGTCCCAAGACAGGACAGGATTGGACAGAGCAGGTTAGGTTTGACGGTCAGCCTGAGGGACAGGCTAGGCAGCACACAGTGAAGAGCAGCACACAGTGAAGAGCAGCACACAGACGTCTGCATTATGACCATCAAGATGGAAGGAGCCGTCGGTTAAAGGACAGGGGGAGTGTGTGTTGAAATAGTTTTGTTGTGGTGAAGTAGACTATAGCAGGATTACAATTACAGTCATAGCAGCGAGACATTATGATGAATTCGAAAATCCCATTTGCTTCTAGGCACTTTTTTTTTTTTTTTTTTTTACAAAATAACTTCTCTAGCTGACAGACATGCTTGAGTAAATATTCACTGTAATGAAAATGTAATATCAGACTGAAATGAACAAGCATTGCTTGAGGTAAGACATCAGAGTGCTAAGCCAGTTAATGCCTGGCACCCTGTTGAGAAGAAGTATCTTCTTCCTCTTCCTCGTCCTCTTCCTCGTCCTGTTCCTTTTCCTAATAACCTGTGCTTTGTGTTGAATCTGTGTCTCTCTTTCCAACCTTTCCAACGTGTCTCTGTTGTGTCTGTTTGACCCTCAGATGCCCTCTTATTTCTTCTCTAAGGCAAGACCTCTCTTTCTCTCCTTTGCTTATCGTTTCTGCAACGCAACCTCTCCTCACATGGTTTTCTCTTTACCTCCGATGTTCTATTCACTCCCCCCCTTTTGTCTGCTCTGCCCGCCCCCCTACTTTCTGTATGAGAGCCAGTGCACTGAGTGCGAATGCTGAGTCTTTCTGTCCACAGTTTGAAGCTCACCACGAGGCCACTTGGGTTTGAATTTGGGGTTTTGATTTGGACCGCAGCAGTTTTAGAACTCAGGGCATGTTAGAAGACCACAGTATGCATGATCACACCTTCAACTCTGTCCCTTCTGACTCTTGACAGTACAGATAGAAAAATCCAAGGCGTGTGAATGGTG
>NC_140171.1:42561128-42563628 GCF_963971535.1 Notolepis coatsorum
GACTGCACCACACACTGCCTCACTGCAAGAAGGTTCAATAATCCCTAATAATAGTCTCGCTGGATCCCTGCAGCTTGTTTCCCGAATAGGTTTCTCTGTGTCCGAGAATGAAGGCGGATCTCATGTTGAATGAGGTCTGTGCAACCTGGCTAAGTGCTGAACAACCTCACAGGCATGTGTGCCTCTAGCACGTCCCTGACTCAGGGCTGGAGATGATGGGGGCCCAGCCGAACAGGGAACATACTGCTCTTGCAGCTCTTCCTCCTCAACAACTGTGCTGATGCCTCCGGACGGTCCACCCATTCTTTCAGTCGGTTCACATGAAACACCTGGTGCTTTCTGCGATGCTCAGGCAGGTACAGTTCATGGGTCACATGACCCATGCTCTTGGTGATCTTGTATGGCCCTTGCCACTTAGCCAAGAGATCACTCTCTAAAGTCGACAGCAGTAAAATAACTTTCTGGCCCTGCTGAAAAGCACTCCTCCGGGAGGCCTTGCCATAGCCCTGCTTTTGACACTGTTGAGCAAGGGCTGGGTGGCGATTGGCAAGCGCCTGGTACTGCTCAGGTTTACCTCTCATCGTCAGGACATATGAGGGAACACTGCACTGTTGCTGAGACTCCTCTCAGGCCTCCAGAACATCCAGTACCTGGACCTGGTAACTGCTACCATACCCTCACTGTCACTACTAACCGGACATACACTACGACTGGCTATCAGCTCCAAATGGGTTGGGAGGTCCCTGCTTAACACCAGTTGGTAAGGAAACGTCTCCATTACTCCTACAGAAAGCAAGTACTGTTGACCATCAACCTGGACATCAGCTATGGGGTATTCTACCTTGTTGCCATGACTACACCATACTTTGACCTTTCTGCCACTGAATATAACTAGGAAGACTGTCCTGCTTAAACAAGATTCAGCTACTGCCTGAATCTAAGAGTGCTACAGAAGACTTCAATAAAAATACAGGTAGTATGTTCTTCCTTATCTGGACATTCTGAGGTCTCAACTCTCCCTATCTGACTTATGGGTGAGGTGAGTTGGGTAAAAAAACAAAACATGTTTGTCTTGCTCACATGCTGGCCTGGACAGTCTGCCTTGAAATGCCCTGGCTGACTACATGAGAGGCATAGCAACGGACCTCTAATTCTGAAGTCCCTACTATTTGAGCTAGAGGGACCTTGCCTATCCATGGCTGTATCCCCCTACAGTCTTCTTACCAGACAAAGGAGCTGCCTTGCTAGGTTTGTTGATGGGGCACCCTGCTGATGCACAGAAAGAAAAGCTTCCGCCATTTCTGCTGCTTTCTTAGAGGTTGCGGTTGTAGTTGTTATGCAACACAGCGCTCTGTACCATAGAGTAGTCCATGGTCTCTTCAATGTCCATAGCAACATAAACAGCTCAGCTTTACCAGTGAGCCAAAAGTAGTCGATAGTGTTCAATGTCCTCATTGTCATGATATGGCTGCATTTTAGTCTTTCTTATTTATTCTGCATTTTAGTCTTTCTTATTTATTCTGCATTTTAGTCATTTTAACCCTGATGTGATGATGGTGATTATGTGTGTTGCAGCGTGGCGATGACTTACTGAACAAACATGTTAAAGTATACAAGGCATTTATGGATTAAATTATATATGTAGGGTGTTCCAAGGCAAATGGTCTTTGTCACTGTGTGTGTGTGTGTGTGTGTGCGTGCGTGTGTGTGTGTGTGTGTGTGTGTGTGTGTGTGTGTGTGTGTGTGTGTGTGTGTGTGTGTGTGTGTGTGTGTGTGTGTCCGCATTGCTACATGCGTGTCTATGTGTCTGCATCTTCGTCGGTGTCAATGCGTTGGTGTCAATGCGTTCATGCATCTTTGTTGCACACATATGTGTAACCTTATACTGTATACTGTAAGGTAGGTAGCTGGTGTTCTAACCCTCCCTCCTCCTCCTCATCCTCCTCTCTGCTCCTCCTCTCTCCTCCTCCTCCACCTCCTCTCTCCTCCTCTCTCCTGCTCTCTCCTCCTCCACCTCCAGAGTGGTTCTAATGAGAAGCGGGAGGTTCGTCAGTTCCAGTTCACAGCCTGGCCAGACCACGGGGTACCTGAGCACCCCACCCCTTTCCTGGCCTTTCTACGCAGGGTGAAGGCCTGCAACCCTCCAGACGCTGGACCCATGGTTGTTCACTGCAGGTACTGTGTGTGTGTGTGTGTGTGTGTGTGTGTGTGTGTGTGTGTGTGTGTGTGTGTGTGTGTGTGTGTGTGTGTGTGTGTGTGTGTGTGTGTGTGTGTGTGTGTGTGTGTGTGTGTGTGTGTGTGTGTGTGTGTGTGTGTAGATAGATAGATAGATAGATAGATAGATAGATAGATAGATAGATAGATAGATAGATAGATAGATAGATAGATAGATAGATAGATAGATAGATAGATAGATAGATAGATAGATAGATAGATAGATAGATACTGTAGATAGATAGATACTGTAGATAGATAGATAGATAGATAGATAGATAGATAG